>NC_057797.1:205999093-206252485 GCF_018294505.1 Triticum aestivum
GATCAATAGGACCCCCGTTTCAACCGTAGGTGGTCCATTTTGTTCGTTTTGCGGTATGCCACACCCCTCTCGATCAACAGGACCCCCGTTTCGACCGTAGGAGGTCCGCTTCCTCCGTTTTGCGGTACCTAGACCCCTCCCGATCAACAGGACCCCGTTCCGAACGTAGGAGGTCCGTTTCCTCCGTTGTGCGGTACGCCAGACCTTGTTTCCATCGCCTGTTCCATCCAAGCCCTCCCGATGAACACGACCACACATTCCGTTCCGACCCAGCCGGTTGGCTCCCACGCGTTCCATTGCCTCTCGATGAACACGACGCATTCCATTGCCTCCCCATGAACACGACGCATTCGGTTGCCTCCCCATGAACACGATGACGACGCTGTTTCTTAGTTCCGATCCAGCCATGTACACGAGCCCTGGCCATACGTATGCGCGAGTAGGCGTTCGAGACCCCGCCTGTATGTACACATACGTGGCCGTTTTTTCTTTCTTGCACTCTGGTCGATGTACGTACGCGTACATGCTACGTGCGCGCCTCTACTACGACACATACGCGCTTCTACTACGACACGTGCGTGCCTCTACATCCACCAGTATATATGTATGTACATGTTCGCGACCAGAATGACAACGCTACGTATGCTTCGACCAGGTGGGTCCCGACTGTCAGGCACTTCCTTGCCTGCGAAGATGTAGCTGGTGGGTCCAAGTAGTCAGGGGGCAAATCATTTTTTTCCCGGACAAACTTCCTTGCATGCGAAGATGTAGCTAGTGGGTCCCAGCAGTCAGGGGGAAACGTTTTTTTCGCGAAATACAGTGGCCCGTCCGGTGGGTCCCATTTGTCAGGTGGATGAATCATTATTTTCCGCGTAATAAGGAGTCACTTCCTTGCTGTGGCCGTGGACCCAACTGTCAGCCTCTCCATGTACAGTCCACGTCCGATGGAAGTCGTTCCTTGACCACGTTCACCAGGCCGCGCCGAGAGCACCACGGCGGTGGACGACGACGAGGCTTAGGAAGGGGACGACGCGGAGTCGGGGAAGACGCGGTAGTGGAAGCCCGCGCGGAGAGGAGTACAAGGGTTCACTAGTTCGGCTACGGTGTGAGGCTGCCGTCGCCACAGGGCCTGGCCAGCGGTGGGAATAGTAGTAAGCGGTGAGGCCTCCGCGGCAGCATAGTCGGCCACGGGAGGCAGGAGCATGCGGCACAATCGACGCTGCTTTGGGTGGCTGGAGCAAGAAGACCAGAGGTTGAATAAGCACTACGGCCGTTGGATGGACATCGTACGGTCACTGGAGCTAGAATCGTTCATATTGACTAAGTTGACAAAGCCCTCCGTCCCCGTCAAGTTAGTTGGCCCACAAGTCATCCTCCCATTATGGTGGGTCCCAGCTAGCAGGGGGTATTCATTTTTTGTGCTTAATAAGGAGGCACTTCCTTGTGTACGAAGATATAGCTGGTTGGTCCGACATGTCAGCGGGGGGAACGTTTTTTCACGAAATACAGAGGCCCTTCCGGTGGGTCCCAGCTGTCAGGTGCAGGAATCATTATTTTGCGCATACAGTCCATGGCCGATGGATGTCATTCGTTGACCACGTTGACGAGGCCGCGCTGAGAGCACCATGGCGGTGGATGACGGCGAGGCCTAGGAAGGGAACGACACAGAGCCGGGGAAGACTCGGCAATGGTTGCCCACGCGGTGGGGAGTACGTGGGTTTACTGGTCCGGCTGCCGCTGCCGGAAAATAACAGGAGGTGTGGGTGAGTAGAGGAATGGCCTGGCCAGCAATGAAGTAGGGTGGGGCGGTGCGGCCTGTGCGGCAGCACAGCCGGCCACAGGAGGCGGGAGTAGGCAATACCACCAGAGCTGGTTTGGGCGGCTGGAGCAAGAAGATCAGATATTGAAGAAGCAGCACGGCCGTTGGATTAACATCCAACGGTCACTGCTGCTAGAATCGTTTGTGGACTAAGTTGACAAAGCCAAAGTACACGTCAACCTAGTAGACCCACAAGTCAGCCTCCAAATCTGTCCCAAACAACATATAGCCCGAAATTTATAGCCAGATTCAAATTAATTTTAAATCTAAATATATCTTAATTTAAATTCAATGAAATTTTACCACACAAAAACAATGAAATTTAAAATATCAAAATCCGAAAGAAAACAGTATTTTGGAACTAATTGCATGTTTGCTGTATTTTTTCATTTTACAGCCCATTTATTATTACTTATAGCCCATTTTCTGGGCAAAATGCATCCCTCCTCGTCTTGAAAGATTTCCGGCCCAGCAGGGCATAGAAAAGCAAGTAGGCCTACGTTGGTTATTCTGCAAAAAACAAAATAGCTGGCTAGCCATTTTCAGAAAGGAAAAAAAATCAAACTAGGCTGGTCATGTGCTAAACATATGAAATAAAAGCCTGGGCTAGACGGGCCATGGGTCCCGCACAACCCAGTTGATACCCTTCTGCGTCCCGAAAAAACAAAATTATTGCGCGCGCTGCTGGGTCCCTACTATCATCCTCACCATGTACAGTCATCTCCTTATTCCTCTCGGTTGCTGACCATGTTGACAACACCAGAGGGCGGCACCGCGGCGAGCGAACCAAGGCGGAGGATGATGGTGAGGCCTCGGACGGGAACGAACAGGAGCCGGGGAAGATCACAGCCAGCTATGGGAGGCGGGAGCAGGCGGTCCCGCCGGCGCTGGTTTGGCTTTGGCGGCTCGAGGAAGAAGAGACTGAAGAAACGCGACAGACATTGAATGTCAATCCAACGGTCAAGGTTGGCACAATCGTTTGTTTACTAAGTGGACACCAAGTAGCATACTTTTTTATATATAGGAACGCGTTCGTCTGCCATCCTCCTCACAGGGAACGTTCGCCACATAAGTGACTAGCACCTTTGGTTTTCAACCGAGAGGTATTGGGTTCGAGTCCCAGGAACTCTCAATTTTGTCCTCCTTCCTTCCTCGCAAAAAAGGGAAAGAAAATCAAAGACTTGGGAAGGCGTACATAACAAGCTAGTGTACCAGTAAATAGACGTTGCCGAGTTTTATAAAAAAGAAAGATGTGCTCCTGTAGCTGGTTCGAATCCAAACCTAGACTATGACTATATATGGTGCTATGCTACTCTGCAAGTAATGAAACTGACAAATCCAACGTTCGCTTCTCCTCTTCTCTACTTACTCTGCCTAGCATTAGAAGCTCTGGCCGCAGCAACCATGTCCGCTAGATGCTCGTCCACTTGCTCTTCAGTAGGCAACAACCAGATATGTGCCAAGTCGCCACCCGTACCATCGCCTATGGGTCTCATCACACCCCCGCCGGCACGCACACCGTAGCCGATTGCTTATCGCAACCCGCTGCCGTTGGTGTGGTGCCACTGCTGCAAATCACACAGAGTCATACGTCGCGTCTCAACCACAATCCGCAACCCTAGTCGAGTCTTCTACAAATGCCCGAATCATGGGGTAATAATATGTTTAAGTGTTGTTCTGCTGCTTTCAGTTGCTAATTTTTTTAATAGTTTGGTTGATGATCTTCCAATTTGATTCGTGTAGAAAAGGGAAGATTCGTGTGATTTGTATTTCTGGGAAATTGCTGATGTGGGGGAATGCAACTACGCTGATTATTTGGTTAGCCGAGGAATCCCAATACCAGCAGGTTGGGGTGTTGGACAAGTAACTGAAGGAACGACAGAAGAGGAAGATGCAGAGCAGAAGGTTAAAGATGCAGTTCCTCTGATCATGGCCAAGCAACAGCTGCTGAACGACCTTGACAGCAATGAGGAGATGAAAGAGCTTGTGAAGATACTGGGCAAAACCAATCTGCTCTGTAGGATGATTGTCTCTTTATTTGTAGTGTATGTAGCACTCGTGATGTATTCAGTGGCTACGACATGAGCACTTTGCTGAAACTAGTAATGAATGAAACATGTGTAGCAGGCTGGGCATAGTGTTGTGAACATCTAATGATTTCTATTAATGGAAATCAGGGGGTATCCCCTTTTGCTCATATAAATAAATAAATAAATAAATAGTAGAGGCCCTATTCGGTCAGCATTGTTCTCATTCGAAGACGTCGAGCAAATTGCAGTCCAACAACAAACTATGTCATCAAATTCAAGTTTCACAGCCAAATATGAGTACAACTAAACAACAATGTCATCATGTTTTAGTTGTCATACAATCACCAAACACAAATCAGCATACATAACAAGTGATGTTCTCACAGCAAAATACTAAACAACATGTTCATCAGGTTTCAGTTGTCATAGCAAACACAATTTCACATAGTAGGTAAAAAAACGTCTTCCGACAGGCAAATACGACAAAAGCAATGTAATCATCATCTGCAGCAGCAGCGTGAACATCTTCGCCATGTGTATCAGTCTGAATCGTAATTCCCCACGGTGTCATCTTCTTCTTCGTCCTCAACATCCTCGAACATTGGCTTCTTCTTGATCAACTCTTGTACGTCCACAGCACGACAGACAATCTTTTCGCCGGCGTCATTGACGTGATGGTTCTCAAAGATATTAGGAACATCTGTGTTATCTTGTACATCAGGAGCAGTGTAAGCATTGTCTTGTTGTGCAACTTCATTAAACGAATTCCTCTGCTCAAACCTTTGCAATACTCTGCAGTCATCGCTACGTGCAAATGTGTCTTCCAAGAAAAATATTTGTGTTGCTTGATTTGCCAAAATAAAAGGCTCGTTGGTCTAGTACGCCGCCTTGACATTGATGGATTTGAAATAATCATCAGCTCTGGGTTTTGCGATCCTGGAAAACAGGTTATACCAACGACACCACAACAGAACCACACACCGATGATCCTCGAAACTACAGATATACTGCAACTGAACAATGTCTGTTATGTTAGCATACATTTCAGTTGTCTCTTTATCATACGTATCCGTGCTCATGATGGCACTATTTTGTGTCTTCCTGCCTTTGTCTCGTTCAAGGGTGTTGTAGCGCACATCTCCAACAACGCAAGATTCATAATGTCTTACCCAAGTATCAAGATCCATTGCTAGTGAGTAAAGGGCATCATCAACTGCCTGCCCATCCTCCCGCATCTTCTTAACCTATGGTTAGAAAGTAGACAAGCTGATCATCTTATGTACTCAATATATTAAAAAAACTGACAGTGCACTTCAAAAGCTTACATGGTTCTTGAACCATTTCGCAAATCCGGCCATAACTAGTTTGTCAATGTTTCTTGGATTTTGCGGCAGTAACTCCTCTTTGTAGATGCTGCACAACATAGTGATTGCGTCAAACATCTAAAAATATAAGAATGTGCTGCAAGTTTAGTAGATTACGATGTATAAGCTGCAGTACTACACTTACTTGATATAAGGTAGTATCTCAGGACAGTTATTCAACACATACCAAACCATTTTGTCCAAATCTTTAGGTTTGTCCTCTTGTCGACTCTTCCCTGTAACTCGAACAGAATAATCGAAAACATTGAGCCCGGGATTGTCTTCACCCGCCTCTTTAGTAAGATGATCAGCTGTTTCAATGTATTTTGAGCAGAATGTCAACACTTCTGTAGCAATGTAGGCCTCTGCAATGGAACCCTTGGGTCTAGCTCTGTTCCTAACATAGCCCTTGAAAGTGCCTAGCCGCCTTTCAATAGGGTACATCCAGCCATACTGTAATGGACCTCTAAGTAGTGCCTCATCAGGTAAATGAACAGCCAAATGCACCATCACATCAAAGAAGGCTGGAGGATATATCTTCTCAAGGTCGCATAGGATAGTTGGTATCTTGTCTCTAAGACACTCCAAAGCATCTATCCTGATATTCCTACTGCAGAGTTCCCTGAAGAATTGTCCCAACTCTGCAACTGCTCTGCATAAGTCAGGGCGGCCCAATCCTCTAAGGATAACAGGTAAAACCCTTTGAAGTAGGACGTGGCAGTCATGAGTTTTCAACCCTTGTACCTTGTTTCCATCTGCACTAACTCTCCTTTCAGGGTTGGAAGCAAATCCTTGTGGGAATCTCACACGTGACAGGACCTCACAGAATTCTTGTCTTTTTACCTTGTCCAAGATGTACATAGCTGGTGCCATATCCCATGGTTTACCTTCATCTTGCACCTGCTAATCCTTTCTGATACCCAGGTGTGTCAAATCAATCCTAGATTTTAAGGTATCTTTCGTCTTGCCTTCAATATTAAGAAGTGTGTCGATAATGCTGTCACATATATTTTTCTCGATGTGCATCACATCAAGATTATGCTACAGATCCAAATCTTTCCAATACTCCAAGTCCCACAAAGTGGACCTGTGGGTAAACAATAATCTCTCTTCTACCCTGCCACGCTTCCTTTTCCCGCTACCATTACCAGGATGGTTTCCTGGTGTAATATTCCCGACCTTCTCTAATTCCACTTGCAACTCATCGGCGGTGAGCCTCTTTGGCGCATCACGGTTTTCATGCTTTGCATTGAACACATGTCTTCGGTATTTTCTAGGATGCGGCTTGTCCTTGGCAAGGAAACGGCGGTGTCCAATGTAACAAATCTTTCTAAGTATTGTGTATGACAGTGGATTCCTGTCACAGCGAACACATGCATTGTAACCTTGTGTCGTTCGCCCTGACATAGTGCCCAAAGCCGGATAATCATGGATGCACCAAATTATAACAACACGCAGAAAGAAATCAGCTGGTGGGCTGCTATATAGGTCTCGAGTGAGAACACCCTTCCATAGCTGTTGAAGTTCCTCCACAAGAGGCTCCATGAACAAATCAAAATCCTTTCCAGGACTTTTTGGACCTGGGATGAGCAAGGCCATCATGTAGTTTGATTCATTGGTGCAGACATTTGGAGGCATGTTGTAAGGGATAACAAGCACTGGCCACATGCTATATGTGGCGCTCTGGTGGCCAAATGGGTTAAATCCATCTGAAGCTAAGCCAAGTCTAATGTTTCTTGGGTCAGCAGCAAACTCTGTGTGTTTATCATTGAAGCTTTTCCACTCACTACCATGAGATGGATGGCTCATTATATTCTGATCTCTGTACTCCTAGTTCCTAGAATGCCACAGTACATCCTCTCTTGTTTCAGCATCATGAAATAACCTCTGCAATCTTGGTGTAATTGGAAAATATCTCAGAACATTATGAGGAATCCTCTTCACAACATCGGCATCTTTCCATCTTGATGATTTGCATTTCGGGCATTCATTTAAGTTGGCATAATCCTACCGGAACAGAACACAATTATTCTTACAAACATGGATCATATCATATCCAATTCCAACTGCACGAAGGAAATTCTTCATTTTACTGTAGGTGTGTGGTAGCTCAGACGCATCTGGGAAAGATTTGCGGAAAGCAGCCAACATCGCATCGAATGATTTGTTGGTCATCCGCTCAGATGTCTTCACCTAAAGAAAGGTGACCATAGCTGAGAATACTGACATCTTATTTCCTGGGGTGACAACAACGTTGCATTGTTCCAACATGCGGGCCCACCATTTTTCTTCTGCAGGTGAAAGTTCACGGAATGCACGAGCATTTCGTAGCATTGTTTCAATGTTGGTCAAACTCACTGGCTCTGCTACTACCACCTCCTCCTCCTCTTCCACCTGAGCATCAGGCAGATCAAGATGGTGATCTGCTACTTCCACGTAGTCAATAACATTGACGTTCACAGCTTCACCATGATGAACCCACCTAGTATATGTGACCGACATCCCATACAAGTGTAGATGATTTTGCACAGTTGACTGGGGTCTTGTAACTGAATTCATACAACTTCTACACGGGCAGAGCACATCTGATTTCGGACCACCGTACTCAGCTCTGATAAAGTTCATGAAGTTTTCAACCCCCACGACATATGCAGCGAAGAATCTTCGAGCAGAAGTTATCCAAGTCCTGTCCATCTGTTAGACATACAAATTAGTTCTTCTACTAGATATTACAGGAAAAACATATATGCTTTTTTATGAAGTCCAGAAAAAAATAACCTAGGTCGATCTCTAAAGCTATGGCAAGATATTTGGACGAGCAGATCTAAGTAACGAAATATATGTAAAGCTAATTTAGCAAACAGATTTGAGTGCCAAATTATGGCAGGCTGTTTCAGCAGTCCATGAGGCCGAGCACACAGCCATCGAACTATCGAAGGCCATCGCAGCAACAAAGATCGAGTATAAAACGGTGTAGAGCTATTTCACCTAACAGATTGGCTACTAGACCATGGCAATCTACGTCACAATAAATATATGGTAGGATATTTTAGCATCTAATCGGCCTTGGCATGCCATCTCAGCTAAGCAGATTGAGTGCAGAACAGGGCAAGGAAGCTTCTTAAGCAGAGCATATTGACAGTAAACTACTTCAAAAAACAATGAGATTAACAACGTCTATCAGCTAACATTCAGCGCTACACCGACATGAACGGGGCCTCAGTCTAGAATGCGCGTACCGTGGGAGAAGCTGACCACCGTGCATCTCCACAGGAACGTCGCCAGCGGTGGCGGCGCTGACCGCCGTGCGCCTCCACAAGAACGTATCTAGAGGTGGCGGCGCGGCTAGAGGAGGCAGTCTACGAGAGCGTACTGTGGGAGCGAGAGGATCACCGAACCGCGGTGCCGACGTTCGGTGCGGTGGGGAGGGCGGCTTTGGCAGAGCGAATGGAGTGGAGGGGGACAACGGGGGAGGAGGGTTTGGGGAATATTATTGGCTAGTTGGCCGAAGGGCAGTTGAATCGGATTTGGGGGGAATTTTTGGGTGTGGGGGGAGGGAGGATTTTCGCACGGTGGGCGGGGGGAGTTTGGCGCATGGTTTATTTCTCCAAGTGCAGTCCCACGTGTAAGTGAAGAGGCAAGCCGAAGCACGTTCCGTTTGCGTGAGCAGTGTGGAGGACCGAACTTGTGTGGGGTGCAATGTTACCGCGACAGGAGTGTTGTGAGTGTACCGCCTTTTTTCCTTTTAAACTAGGTGCTTCGCCCCTCAAAAAAAAATTTGTTGCTTCGCGCGATCCATCGATACTACTACTAGTAATCCGGTAATCCCGACTAAAACGGCGCGGCCGGGTCTTTTCCCGTGCGATATGCTGGGTGGTTGGCTTAGTTGGGTTTTTTAGGACGAGTAATGCTACACCTACGTAATCCCAGTTACGTAATTAACGTAATGTGAAACGTGTGAGCTGTTGATTGTAGATTGGGGGGAGGGAGGGGCCCGCCACCATGAAAATCAGGGGAGGAGAGAGAGAGGCAATTTACGTTAACCCTTTTGTAGGTTCCCGTAGATGTAGAAAGATGTGAAATGCGTGAATGTGTAGTGGACGTACTATTTGAGTGCCTAAGATAATTTGTGTATGTATAGACCCTATGTGTTTATTTTACTTCGCATGTTAGATTTGTCTCGGTTCAATAAAACGCAGAGTTGGTGATGATGGTGTGCCTATCATCATGCAATATAGGCCGTCCGATCTATATCTAACGGATAGGAAGGAAACTATGACAATTTACCCGCACTCCTCTCCACATTTGCAGATAAGGCTTTCCCTCGTTCGTCCTTTTCTCCCACAAGATCTTGATCTTCTGTGCAACGCACGGGCATCTTGCTAGTACTCCTACAATATGTATATTATTGTGAAAGTTCATATACACCGGCGGAGATTAATGCAAACACGGCAGATTTTCATTACATTTCGAACTTTTATAGGATAGAAAAATAAAAGAAACCCGACCCTAAACCTATTCTACGGCAGCGACCGACGTCCTCCATCTGCGATCTCTATGTACGGGGGCGGGGTTCAAGACCCGTGAAGTGAAGGTGCGGTCTCCGGCGAGGAAGAGTGGAACATGGGATACGGACCGGCCAGTTGGCACACCATGCCCTGTCGCCTCCCATGCCCTACTCATCCTCGGAGGAGTCCCCGACCTCGTCAGTGCAGGACGTTGGACGGCGACAAGTAGGACGCGTGGCTGACGGTGCTCCCGTCATCGGCCGCCAGTGTGGCCACCGCTTGTGCGGTCGCGTCCGCGTCCGGCTATGCCGCTATTGCGTCGCGAGAGGCGACTTGAGCGAGGGCGGCGACCTCGAGCTTCATCCCCGAAGACAAGCTCTCCGGCAGAACGTTCGCACTTGCGGTCATGGCAGATGTGGTGCCAGGTAGGAGGATGATGCGCTACAGTGTGGAGGTTAGTTGGGCGTTGCCGCTTTAAGTAGCGCATTCCGGTGAGGCCAAGAGTCCGGGTGCGTCATTTAGTCGCCGGAGTTGGTTCCTCGGGCACCGAACCTCTTAACGACGACATACGAATGGACGACATGAATGTGGGCAGCTGGCGCTGGCTAGGAACGCACCGCGCGACAATGCGAGGGACGAGGGTTTTGGTGTGCCAGGGTAGTCAGCTGCGGTCGTGGCAACGTTGGAGATGCCCTTTGCTCACATGCGATCCCCGCATGTCATTGAAAAAGGAAGACGACCCGGCATGGTCTCAGGTCCAGAGGATGCAGTTGGCCGCGCTACACCACTCCGCGGACGCGGCGCGGCGCCACGTGCATCCTCGACGAACCGGGTGTTGGGGTGTGTTTGGATTGTGGCCAAAGTGCACCTTACCAAAATTTTGGTCATGACCCAAAGATTGGTCTTTGTTTGGATGGTTGCCATTTTTTTGGCATGCCAATGAACTCTAGCCAACTCTAGTTCATTTTTCTTGCCAATGTCGGCCAAATCATGGGCAACCAATACCTCAACCAAAATTTTTGTCGTGACCCAAAGATTGCTCTTTGTTTGGATGGTTGCCATTTCTTTGGCATGCCAATGAACTCTAGCCAACTCTAGTTCATTTTTCTTGCCAATGTCGGCCAAATCATGGGCAACCAATACCTCAACCAAAATTTTGGCTACCCAATGCTTTGATGGGGCAACCTTGGGCACAAACCAAACATACCGTTGGTCATGCCACAACACTAACGCCACCCTCGGCACACTGAAACCGACCGTGTCTAGCGACGATATGAGTGTGTCGCTCACCGCGGTCGCCGTGTCCAGAGGCGGTGCTGGAGCTGCGCCCCATTGTTGGCCCCAATGACCCACATGAACGGTTCTCGGTTGCGAGGAGGTCGTGGGCCAGCTCCTCCATTGGACTAGTCTGCGCTACGACGTCCCGACGGGTGTGCCCCACATGTCGGTTTCCCTATTTTCCCGGCCATATTCGAGCGTCAGTGCTCCGCGTTGCGCATTAGGCCTTTCACTATGTAGGCCAAGCGAGACAACTTATTGTTTATTTGAGCCGTTCAAGTATAATCATGTGGCGTTTGCTTATTTCTCATTCCTCTCCAACCCTCTTCTCCATCGATCATGTCGCCCTCCAGTCGAGTCCATCCTCCCGCATGCCTCATTTGAACATTCCACCGAGTATCATTCGCATGTACCCACCATAGTCCTCTTTCAATAGATCTCCGGACCCCGAGATGAAATCGAGAGGGAACGAGTGGGGGCACATGATACCTAAGGCGGATTCAGAATTTTGAACCGGTGATCATAGCATCCGCAAATCATATATAAAGGGTATTCAATGTTCGTTTCGTTTTTGAATGTACAATATACTCCCTCCAACCTTTCTAGTTTACATATAAGTTTTATGTGTAGTCAAAGTATCTCTACTTTGATCAAAAAGGTATCAACATTCAACAACGCCCAATCAATATTGTTAGATTCATACGTACTCCTAGATTTGTACTCGAGATGGTTTCCAATTTGACTATTGACAAGATTAATAGTACATGAGATGTATAATGTGAAAATTATATCATTGGAAACTCCTTTCACATACGAATTTGACCGTATGCTTTGTGTAAGTTGCATGTCATATATTATTACTCTAACATTTGGTCAAAGTTAGCCTCAAAAAACGCATTAGACCATGTATGCTTTGTGTAAGTTGCATCCCATATATTATTACTCTAACATTTGTGTAAGTTGCATGTCATATATTATTACTCTAACATTTGGTCAAAGTAGTATAGTGGAAGTGGATCCTCTGACGTAGGTATCCCTGCCTTACCCTCCCTTTCGGTCACTTACTAGCGGACCCCATGCTTGCTAGGCCCCGCATGTCAGTTACTCAATGGGTTCGGCCATGTCAGGGGATCCTCATCCGTAGTATACTCCCTCTATTTTTATTACCTCCGCATAAAACGAAGGGAGTGGTGGTATAATAAATGACGCGGGCGGGAGAGGGGGAGGGACGTCGGTTTGCTCTCAACTGAGCGAAAACGCAAGACGAAGGACGTTCCATTAGGTGAGCGACGTGGAGGGTCCAGTGTGCCGGGCTGCAACGCGAACACGACAAGAGCGATGTACAGTCAAAACTGATTGACCGGTCATCACCGGAACCACTATTCACACCAGAACCTTCTCTGCTCGGCCTATGCCAGCCACTGCCCTAAAACCACACCAAATCTCCAGCCCATTCCCCCGCCTTTCGATACCCTAGCCCACATCAAGTGTCCCCTAGTTCACCGGAAAGCCATGGTGCACCACAAGATCACTTACTACAAGATGCTGACGCCGGAGCGCCATGCAGAAATCGCGGCGGCGGTCGGTGCCACAGACCTCCGTTCCCAAGCTCGCTTTGCGGCGGGCCAATCCCCGAGTTCTCTGGAGCCAAGCTACGAGGAGAAGGAAGCCAATCCAATGTTCATGGCGGAGGTCGCGACGCAGAAGGCCCCTGATGGGTATGAGACGATGGACGTCGACTTCGTGCCGGCGTCCGAGTCCCCCATGGTGCAGGCGGACTAGCGGTTCAACATGGCGATACTGAAGGAGGACCGGGAGGCAGAGGCTCAACTTGAGGCGGAGCGCGCGGATGCCGTTGCCATGGAGGCCCTCCTACAGGCGGAACCGGACGTCCTGGACTTGAACCGGGTGGCAGAGGCTCGACTCAATGCAGAGCGCGCGGATGCCGCTCACATCGACGCCCTCCTGCAGGCGGAATTGGACGTCCTGGACTTGAACCGGGAGGCGGAGGCTCGACTTGACGCGGAGCGCGCGAATGCCGCTGCCATCGAGGCCCTCCTGCAGGCGGAACCGGACGTCCTCGACTTGAACCGGGCTGTGCTCTCGTCCGTGCAGAGCGCCCGCACGCTCCGCTTGAACGAGTAGTTGGAGGCCGAGGACAACCACAGTGCGGAGACACATGTCGGCAGCGACGACTGGTTCGCGTTGGCAGCCAAAGACGACGAGGCTGTCTCTTTCCACGAGCAGTGATAGTTTTTCTTTATGTTGTTGTTTTTATGGATCTTTTGCTGTGTAAAAACATATATATGTTATGCAAGTCGCCTGACTTGGGTCAGTCTACCATTTCAGGCGGTTGGATGAATATCCTACGTCTCCTAACCCTTCTTTCCTTCTTCCTCACCTCTTCTTCTTCCCCAGCAGACCACCGCACGGGCCGTACGGATACTCCCCAACATGTGGTTGGATAAACATACTCTATGAAAAAAAATGTGTCAGCGATAGGATGGCTGAGTTTGGTTTGTTCACATGAGACAACACGTGTCAGTGAGGGTGCGTTCCCTTGGTTGGGTTTGCGGCGTGCAGGAGCGACTATGTGAGGGTGTGGTGCGACCGCGGCATGCAGGAGCGACCGTGTGAGGGTGCGGTGCGACCGCAACAGCCGTGCGCAAGTGTACCTCCTTCTCATTTTGAAAACTTTAGGAAAGCTTGGCAAAAATGTATGGTGAAGTTTGGCAATGCAAGGCCTAGACCCAAACAGGATAAGTACGTACATACTAGGAGTACTAGTGTTAAAAAAGAAAGGCGGGGTTTTCCTTCGCAGGATTTAATCAATACAAATCCTCGTTTCATGTCTCAATTAATGCATATTTTTTTCTCCAAAGACCAAAGAGCTAAGCATCTCACTCCTCATCGCTTGATTAATACAGCGCCATGCAAACCAACCTTCTCACTTCCGCATGCATGCAGGGGATATTAATGTCCTTGTTGCTAACCCCATCAATTTTGCCTTGATTAGTGTTAGTGGCCCTTTGCAAATTGTAATTTTGATATACTGGCCTTGTGTACAAAAAAATGGAGGTAGTAACTATATTTGACTTCCTTCCCCATTGCGGTGACGTCGACGATATCTTTTTTTTGGTGGTTTGGCGAAGTGCGTTCGATAGAGAACACCATTGAGGGAGACCACGGTAAGTCGTTCGCAAGTGCCGCCTGCAAGCCGAGACAACCGCCTGCAAGCCGAGACAACATTATTTGCATCCAGGAAGTCCTTTACTAGTACTACTAGGAGTACTAGTGCGGTGAGATGGTTTCTCGAAGAAGATGATGGAGAAGCGGAGTCAGCGAAGAGTGAAATGATGGTTGCTTCGTCCGTGCTTTTGTGATTTGACGCCTCACTGCTTTGTGATTTGTGATAGAAGGGACAGGGGAGTAGACTCTGTGCTCTATACTATACTACATGTGTCCAAGCATGGGATAAAGAGGAGAGACGTTGCATTTTTCTATTCCTTCAATCAATCAATCAATCAATCAATCAGGGAGCTTCGGTTCCATCTTTTTGGCTTTGGCAACACCGTCCACAATGGTTCCCACGATGCCAAAAGCTATTTTCACATTTGGCTATACATTGTGGATGCCCTAAACCGTACCACTTGGTTTTGCTCCTGTGTGCTATCTATACAAATCTCAATTAAATTGATCTAAAAAAATATAGAATCGAGATTAGTAAAAAGGAGGTGATTTTGCCGCGCGGATGGCGGGGGAGGTTTCTTATTTGAGCAATGCTACATCCATGTATTGGTTTACGTAAGGTTACAAACTGATGTGATGTGGGACTATTTGATTGGATTAAAGGAGAGGATTAGGCCCACCCCACCTGAAAATCAGGGGGGCATATATAGATTAGATGGAAAGTATACGTATCAGTTATGTAGCCCTTTGTAAGTCTAGCATTAGGCTTCTTATTTTTGGAGGACGTTGTCCTGGCGGTTTGCTAACATGTGGTCCCACGTGTCAGTGCTTTACCAAGCCGATCTGCGTCCCACATGAGGCAGAACAACGGCAGAAGCAACACGTTGTTAAGTTGAAGAAGATGAGGGAGAAGCGGATTCAGCAACGAGTGAAATGATGGTTGCTTTGTCCCTCCAACTTAACTGCGGGAAAGGTGCAGCTTTGTGATTTGACGCCTCATTGCTCATTACTACGCCGGCGCCATGACTGGGGTGCTTCACCCCGGCTTCTCTGCACTGTATTCCGGTATGGCATGTGGACCCGGTAGCTTGATGTCCCACATGTCGGCGAAAGGGACTAGAAGATTTACGAAAGCGAGCGCTCCACTGTTACGACGGAGGAGTAGACGACACGACGGCCCAGTGAACTGTCACTTGTACTGTATAGTACTATAGTTTTGCTGGTTCGCACGATCGATCGATACAAACCCGATTAAACAGGAAAGGGCGTGATTTTTCCCGCGCGGTAGATGATACTGGCCGTACATTTCAAAGGCAATTTTAACGTATGCAAACTGAATAATTATAAGTAACAATATGATATCTAGTAAAACTAAAAACACATATGATTTATTGTGTTAGAGTGTAGTAGTAGTCCTGTATTGCATAGTTGTTAGATGTAACATGCGAGAACATGTAGAGATGTAGTTTTGGAGGGCCTACAGAGAGAAAAGTGTAATACGGTCACCGAACTTCAGAATAAGCCAATTACGGTCACTATATACGTTTTGCGGTGATTATACGGTCACTTGCTCACAGTTCAGCATCGGATTGCACTCTGTTGACCGGCCAAATAGTCTGCGTGGTGCCATGTTGACTAGTTAAATTGACCACGTTCCTTGTGGGTCCCACCTGTCAGTTCGCATAGGCAAAAGGTCAGATAAACACAAATTTACGCAGGTGCGACAAGGCTCCAACCCGTGCGCGGGAATCACCTGGTTGTGTATGTGTCTGTCAGGGCCTGATGTGTGCGCATGCACGTGTAGGTTGAGCACTTGAGCATGAGAGTGTGTGTTGGTCGTGTGGTGTACTGGTGTGTGCATGCATGCGTGCGTGTGTGCATGTGAGTGTTGCGTGCGTGCGTGTGAATGTTGCGTGCGTGCATGGCTGCATGTGTACGTGTGAGTGTTGTGTGCGTGCGTGGGTGCATGTGTTTGTGTGAGTGTTGCGTGGATGCAGTTCGTGTGCATGCGTGCGTGTGTGTATAATCACCACACCAGCTCCTGTGTGTTAAACCAGACGGCTCAGCATACCAATACAAGGCCACCTTGTCAGCTGTGCCCGCGGTCATGACTTCGAACCACCGTCCAAATATATTTTTTGTCGTTTTTTTTCATTCTTACTAGCAAGATGCCCGTGCGTTGCACGTAACATCTAGATGCATTTGTATGACTTGTTTATCTTATGAGAGAAAAGGATGAATGAGGGAAGGCCTTATTTGCAAATGTGGAGAGGTGTGTGGGTACCTTGTTGCAAAATTGCCATAGTTTCTTTCCTATCCGTCAGATATAAATCGGACGACCTATATTGCAGGATGGCAGGCACACCATCATCACCAACTCTGTTTTTTACAAGAGTGTATTTTATGTATTTTATAAGAGTGTATATGTAGAGTAGATACAAGTCGACAGTTGGGCACGATGGTAGTGAGATAATGTGATGCAACACTAGAGGTGCCACGTGGAGCGTTTAACTAGTCAACTAGTCATGTCATGAGCAAATACAGAGTTGTACAGTGAGCCCGTGACTGTATAATAACCACTAAACGTAAATGGTGACCGTAATGAGTGGATTCTGAAGTCCAATGTACGTATCGTGCTTTCACTTCAAATACAATGATCGTCATTGCATATATCACGAGAGAAAGATGAAAGATGCGTGAATTTTCTGGGGGCTTACTTTTAGAGGACCTGGAGATAGTTTTGTGTGCATACGTGAAAGGGGCGTACAGAGGGGTATGCGATGGAGAGAGAGATGCTCTTCGTTTCTCTTTATTATGACTAACTTTGTATATAGTATAAAAATATACAAATTCACAGTCCGAAATAAATATCATTGTGGGCACCATGCAATGCAAATTAGCGTTCGTACTCCTCCATATAACTTTGTAATGTTGTATATATGTAGAAAATCTAAAATAAATTTTTGGCCACACTTTATTCAAAAGGAATGTTGTATGCGAAATAAACGTGAAGAGAGGGCTTTTAGATCAATGGGGTATCTGATGTAACATGTGTGAATGTGTAGTTGATGCATTTGGCGGGGCCTAGAGAGGTATCTGTGTGTATTACGTATTCGAGAGAGGCATGGATAGAGGGGCCGATGGGGGAGGGGGGCGTGGGAGAGATAGCACGAGAAATGAGAGTGGTGTAGAGAGAGAGAGACGAATATGACGTCACGACAAGAGATTCCATTCCCTTGAGTGTGTATATGCAAGGGGGAGGGAATAGAGGCACCAGGAGAAATTTTCTGTGTGTGTGGTGTTTGTGTTGGTATGTGTGGGTGTGAGAAGATAATGAGACATGGGGGCAGAGGGTGTGTCACCGCGTGAGGTCCGGTGGGTCGAGGTGAGGCCCTTCGTTCGGTTCCGTCCTGCACCACATTGGTCGGCCCGTGACGCATTTAGGAAGACCCATGGATGACTAGTCGTACAAGACAAAGATAGCAGAATTGTGAAGGACTTTGTGTCCACTGACAAAGCCGGCTAGGATTTGTAAACCTAGGTTCTCCAACTAAGGTAACCCCATTATCTCTGATATTACTATTCATCCAACCTAACTTTAAGGGGCATCCTACAGAATGCTCTGCTAGAATCATACTCGTCGTTTAGGAAGAGAGGTGTGAGACAATGCGTGAGAGACAGGCGTAAAGATAATGTGCGTACGTGAGACACGTAGGCAGGTCCATGTATATAGAAAGGGTCAATGAGGATTGTGCGTGTGTATGTTTGCGAGAGGAAGAGTGCTTGCGATAAAGGTTAGTGAAAACAGTTGTAAATGGTTATGAGAGGGAGGGAGGGTTAATATCTAGAGTATGTGTGCGAGAAAGACACCTCGGGGGAGAGTGTGTGAGCATGTGTGAGAGACCACCGATGGAGAGTGAAACTACACGTAAAAGACTGCTCTACACATTGATTAAAGATATAAATTGTATCCAAATATTAGGATGGGATCATGATATTTGCAATTCGCGTAAGGAGCGGTCATTGATCCATCAGACATCTAGATTCTATCGAATTTGAGCATCTCTATGTTATTATTCGACACAGTTGATCCACATAGTTAGTATTTTGAACTCCAGGCAATGCATCGCTTTAGCAATCGAAGACAAACGTGAGTATAGTTCATGTTGTGTGTGTAAAGCACATTATACATACGAAAGTTACACAATGGACATTATAAATAGCTACCTATGAACTAGCATACATTTGAATTCAACTTAAGGTGGTTTAAAAAAAATCGAATTCAACATGAAGTCCATTCAATTATTTGAAATTTGATATCATGGCATTTGTAAACCATACCTAAATTATGGGGGCACCAATCTTTGCTCTGATTTTGTACATAATAGCATATGTAGTCGTGTACAAAATAGATTCTAATTTAGCTCCTCCATTCCAAAATAATCGTAGTTAAAGGATTTTCAAGTGTCAAAATTTCAAAAAGAAGCGGATAATTTAATGAGGTTTTGAAACATACAAGGTCAAATATAACGTTGTCTATTTAGGTCAATCCTCATAGTTCAAGAGTACTCTAAACGTGAATGCTTGTGTTTCAAAATTTCGAACGAAGCGCCAAAAGAGCCTCTACTCACCCAAAATCGCGTGAGACCAATGTTTGGTAGTACAAGGAAATTACTTTTCTAATAACTTCGACCCGTGAAACCTACCGGCCCGACGTCCAAAGGTCTAAACCGGGGTAGGTTTGTAGCTTCATCTAGACGTCACGCAACCGCATCCGAAAAACATTCATACACAGTGGCCGCCTAAGCACACATGCGCGCGGCCGAAATCGCTCCTGCCCACTATTTGGGACACCTGGGATTACCATCCTACCCCCGACCCGCAGTATGTCCGAAATTTAAGAGGGGGGCAAAGTTTGTACTTTCCCCAAATTTCAAACAAGCGCGTCCCATCTTCTGTTTAAAAAAGCCAAAAACAAGCACGTCCCAAACCGAAACATGGTTCCCCCACCCGTCCGATTCCACATTCGCACTCCGTCGGTGCCAAAGCTGCCTCTCCACCAGCCGTGAAACCCCGGCATCCTCCGTCCGCCACCCCATCCCATCCATCAACCGCCGCCCTCCTCCATCACGCCGGAGCCGATACCCCGACATCGTCGTCCACCGCAACCTCAACCGCAACGCCCTCCACGGCTAGTAGTTGAAGCCGAGGCCGAGCCGTTCGTACCCGAGCCAGTTCAATCACGCCGTCCTGCGCCTCACCGCTGCCGCTCCAACTTCATCACCCTGCACCGCACCGAAGCTGTTCCTGCTATGCCGTCCTTCGCCGCCTCGGATCTGCTTCCCCTCCGCTGACATACGGCCACGGCAACACAGTCAACAATTTGGCCATGGGTTCGTCCAAGCCTGCACCCTCCAGAACATCGGTTTCCTCGGTAAAAAGAAGAAGATCAGCGCGGCATGTGGAGGTGACCACACCGGCAACCGAAAAAGGTACTCCTCTTCCCTTATTCGTGCAAATCTTATGTCTCTGCTTGCACGATATTCATCCCACAGAAGACACTAGTTGACTACTTCTTCTTGATACTAGATGTTCCTAGTAACTCGCGATGCACAAGGTTTCTCCTCATATACTATTCAGCTTAGCTAGAGGTCCGTCGCCCCCCTGAATTTCAATTTCTGGCCAGTTGATTCCCAATTAACGGAAGCATTCCCCGGCGTAACAGGGGCTAGTACGCCTATTACGCCGGGGAAGCAGCGCCTTGGTGTTTATCTTAGGGGCGTGTGCGGCCTAGAGCTACTGGCGCTCGATCTGGAGGTCGGCCAGGATTAAAGGGATGGCCTGGGGGCACTACCAAGCACGACGGTGGTGCGAGGTCGATGGGATGTCGGGGCGGTGGAGGCAGGGGTCTAGGCCGGTGGTCGCTGGCGGTTCGAGAAAGATCGTCAACAGTGACTGGCGGGAGGTAGACGAAGGCCATCTACCCGTTCCTTATAGATCGGACGGTTCATTAAAAAAATTGACTGACCTATTTATTTTCACTCGACTATTATCTTAGATATGACGACATGTGGTGGTGTGCTGGAGAAGTACCTGCATTTCCTGCGCTCATATATTACAAAATCATACGGAGTAGAATCTAATTTTGTTTGCCATGCAATGTTGTAGAGCTATCATATTTCTCCTGTCATTTATTTTTCAGCCACCTGCTATCTGCTACTTTTACAGTGCACTAGTGCTGCACACACTTCACCCTTACTCTCACTATTGTGTTTTTATGCAAGGATATTTCAGACTCTGCTGCCATGAGAGAAGCCAAAAAGAAAAGAGAGAAGTCGCTCCAACTTCGTATGCGGGTAGGCAAGACACGTTACAACACTATAAAGGGTGCAGTGTCAGCAGATGGAGACGGTAAACGTAGCTCTGGAGTTGATGACCTCGCTCGCAATGAACCACCATCCCAGGTGCTTTCTTTAACTTTGCGGTGTCATATGTGGTTGCATGTTCCATATGGTGTCTAGCTTGTATTCTAAAGGACGAAGTCGGTAAGATGAGGAAAGATATTTTTTTATATGAACCACCATCCCGTGAGCACCAGAAGACAAATAGCTAGTCAGGGCACTGGCCGAGCCAGTGACAAGCCCAGCAAAGATAGGCATCACCTGGAAGCCAACTAAAAAGCTGCAATGGTGGCGAAGCAGCCCGCCTCCCACCAGGCTCTCAGGTCCTAGATGATCATGCTGACCACTCCAGCCGGATGTCTAGCTTGTATTGCTTCCAATTTGGTTAAATTGCATCTGCTTAGCTTACACATTATACCTTTGAATATGACATGCCTTTCTGTTTTTGGTACATACTAGTACATCTGTGTATTAACCATGTTCTTACATCAAACTAATGTTCTTGTGTATCCCTCATCAATCACTTATGACGAGGCAGGCAGGCAAGGGGACTACTCCTCATTTAAAGAATGCAGCGTCAGCCTACCAACATGATTCTCAAGAAATAGAAATGCTAGATGAAGATAGTGAACGTAGCTCTGTAGTTGATTACAGCATTTCCCCTACACTAGCATCACAGGTGCTTGCTCTAACTTGGCAGCGTGATATGTGGTTGCATGTTGCATATGGTGTCTAGATTGTAATTCTTCCAATCTGGTTAAACTGCATGTGCTAGTCTTCTTAGCTTATACATTATACCTGTTAATGTGACATGCCTTCCTGTATTTAGTACATAGTACATCTGTCTATTAAGCATGTCCTTACATAAAACTATTGTTTTTTTGTATCCCGCATCAATCAACATGATGAGACACCTTTAATATATGCAGTGCGATATTGGTTGCATCTTTCATATGATTTATAGCATGCCATGCATCTAATTTGTTGAAATTCCATTTATGATGGGACGCTTTTAACTTGGCAGAGTCATATTGGTTGCATCTTTCATGTGGTGTCTAGCTTGCATTGCTTCTTATTTGCTGGAATGGTTTCTGCTTAGTTTACACAAACAGTTGTGAACATGCCATGCCGTCCTATTTTTCATACATATTCCATCCTGGTATCATGTGTTTGCCTTACATCAAAGTAGTGATTGTCAGTTGTCCGATTTCGGGTTCCGGCAGACCCTTGAGGTTCAAACACTGGGGTGCGCATGGAGATCTCTCCCCTACCGATCTACGTCCAATCTCCTCGCGTGATCTAAGCTGCAAACAACGAACAACGCAAGGGACACGAGGTTTATACTGGTTCGGGCCACCATTGTGGTGTAATACCCTACTCTAGTGTGTGGTGTGGTGGATTGCCTTAGGGGCTGATGATGAACAGTACAAGGGAAGAACAGCCTCGCGAGAGGTGTCTTTGAGCTAGTGCGATGAACTGCTAGGGTGAGTTCAGTCGCCTCTCTCTCTCTCTCTACTAGGGTTCTACCAGATCTCTGGCCGTTTTCCTGGTGTTCTCTACTCTGTGGTGGCTAGATCTATTTATAGAGGCCCTGGGCCTCTCCGCAAATAATGAGCGGGAAGGGCGCCAACACTTGGCCATTTTTAAGGGGAACATATTGTACAAGTTATCCTGACCAAAGGTGGTCTTTGGCTGCCAAAAGCGCTGGTGATGACGCCGTCTTGGGCTCCATGGTGACCTCCATCTTGCCGCTCTGCTGGTCTTGGTCTTGTTGCACCAGAATGGTAACCTTTGCCCGATGCCTCGACTTGTGCTTGCCCGCTTTGCACCAAAGGGGAAACAAGGACACTTCGTAGGCTGGCGCCCGCCTGGCGCCCTCCTGGTCTCAATCGTCATGGCTTGCGTCACGGGTTCCTTGCGAGGTATCCCCGCCTTGATCTCTCCGCCTCCTCACGAGCCTGCCGGATGAGGCCGCCTCTGAGGAAGCTTCCTGTCGTCCGCCCCGCGAGGCTTGGCCCCTCACGAGGGTCTTGAGCTTGAGCCGATGAAGATGGGCCATGCTGGGCCCCCACTTGAGCCACGCCACAGGCCGCAGGAAGGCATGTCTGGGGACCCCCGTTCCCAGAACGCCAACTGTGGCCCCCGGGCCCAAGGCGCGGCCGGGCTTGGCCTAGCAGGAAAGCGAAGGGGCAAGCGCGAAGTGCCATGGGCCCTAATAGCCTGCGACCTTGGGCGCCGCGTGGCGATTGATTGGACGTGGGCGTTTGCGCTCCCCACGACGCCTCGGCAACTGCCCATCTGACAAAAGAGGTGCCCGGGCCTGACTTACTTGCCTTGTTCTCGTTCTCCTCGCTCCAGATCCCCTTTCTCGCTCTCCTCCTTCTTGCTTCCGAAATCCTCCAGATCTGTCTCAATCCTTCTCATCCGGCACACCATGGCGCCTCGCAAGTCCCCGACCGAGGCCTAGTACTCGCCGGCCCTGGATTCCCCGAACTTGTCGGAGAAGAACCTCGCCCTTACGCGCCTGATGGTGGTGGCGCCGGGCAGCAAGGGGGTGACTGTGCTCAAGGCCGGCTCCGACCAGCCTGAAGCCAAGGGGAGCACCTTCTATCCGCTCTTTGTGAGCGCCATTGTCGCCGGTCTGGTGCCTCCTTTCTCTGAGTTCTTCTTTGCTGTTCTCCGCAGTACAACTTGCAGGCTCTGCACCTCCACCCCAACTCCATTCTTCTCCTGGCGATCTTTGCTTACTATTGTGAGGCTCACGTCGGGTAAAGCCCTCGGTGGCCTTCTTGCGTCACTATTTTTCCCTCCGGGTTTCTGATGTCCATGTCTCCGCGTGTGCGAGCTTCATCGCGTATTCCAACTCCAATGCCATCTTGAAGCCTGGGAAGAGGATCGAAGGCTTCTGGAGCAAGTGGGTCATGGTCGGGCGCCTCTATCCCCGTCTGGTGCTGCCTATGGGGCAGCCCAAGGCCGTCGACGCGTGGTCCCGCGCGGAGCTCATCAACCCCCACGCGAGGGCGGTGCTAAAGAGGATGGACGCGGACCTGAGGCCGAGCAACTTGGGGGCGGCGAAGCTGACTGGAGCCACACTCCTAAGGGAGTTCTTGGAGCACCGGGTGGCTCCGCTCCAGGAGCACTTGCTCCCGTTGTGGAGGCTTGGGGTAGCGGACGACGCCTCGCACCTAAGCTCTGAGGCCCTGACCGATGAGAATCTAGTCGCGGCCCTCCATTCCTTGGTTGGGGGAGATGTGGCGAAGCTGGTGGGCGCCCCGTCCCCCTGTTCCTTCACGACGACTGGGAGCAGGTGGTGAATGACATGCCCACCTTCAACGGTGAGGGGCTGGTGCCCGTGGTAGCTCCCGAGGATCTTGCGGCGCTGGCGATGGTGGACGTGTTCTCCAACAGCTCCAGCGAGAGTGAGGAGGAAGAAGAGGCGGAGGAGGAAGAGTCCGTCTTCGAGGTGACTGGCGAGGAGTCAGGGGAGTCCTTCCCTCGGCTCAGGTCTAGGGCCCTCCGCTCCATGCCGGATGACAACGATGCCGGCGCCGGGCTAGGAGGGGTGGACTGTCCCTTGGTCACAAGGAAGGGCAGGTCGGGGCTGGTTCCCCCAGGGTCCGCTCCGATCCTTGGGCAGTCTGAAGCTAGCCCCAGCCCTCCCGACTTGGCTTTAGCTTCCGGGCCTCCCAAGGCTGACCCAAGCTACAGGCTCTCGGGCTTCAAGTTCGGCCGGAAGTTTCTTGGGTCCGCAAGCGACGACTAGTAAGTGCTTGATTCCTGCTTGGTTTCTGCCGTCGAGGCTTGACGTCCATATTCTCTTGTCAGGCCGGCGCCTGCGGCGAAGAGGTTGAGAGGGGCTTCTGCGGCTCCGCTTGGGGCGAGTCCATCTGACGGGTTGGTGCCTTCGTCCGCTGGGGAGGAATATGGCGCGGCTCGCGCCTCCCTGGTCCGATCGTCCTCGCGAGGCCGACTGGGACGCCTTGGTGAGGAGTCAGCCCCCGTGGCCCCACTGACCCTGGAGTCGACTGCGCTCGATGCTGCAATCGGGGTGACCAATGCCGAGGGGGTTCCTTCCTGCCAAGCCGTGATCACGCCGCCGTCTTCTTTGCCTGCTTCGCCAGTTCCCGCTTCTTCTGCATCCTCTGCCGCCGTCCTGGACCAGGTCGCCAATGAACTGAGCCAGCTGCGGGAGGATCTTCTGAGCGCAGACCCTCGCCTAGCGGCCTGGCGCCTGGAGCTAGCTTTTGGCTGGGCCCGTTCTGCTACCTCTGTCCGAGCAGCGCTGAGCCAGGACGTGGCGACCTCCAATGGGGAGAAGCAGGCCGCCAACCAAGCCAAGGCCACCTGCGACGCTGCCCTGGGCGATGCTGCGGCTGCCAAGGCTCACTGCAAGGAGCTGGAAGACAAGCTACAAGGCCTGCACGACGAGCTCGCCAAGGAGGTCCATGGCTGCTAGGAGAAAGAGAAGGAGATGAAGGCTCGGGAGGCTGCCGTCAAGGACCGGGACGCCAAGCTCGATGACCGCCACGGCAAACTGGAGATGATGGAGCGGTCACTGCAGGCGAAGAGGGCCGAGCTGGACGCCAAGGCGAAGGTCCTGGCGGAGGATCAGGTGGCCTTCACGAAGATGGAGAAGAAGGCTCGTGTCACGCTGAAGACGCTTTACGAGAGCGGCTTGGAGGAGCCGCTGGCCGGCATGAAGGACGGCCCCGCCAAGCTGCTTCCCTTCCTGGTCCGCGCGCTTGAAGATGTCATAGACGGCCTTGGCCCCACGGCCGAGGCCGAGGCGCGCGCCCTGTCTTCGGGGGCGCTGACGCGTGTCCTCAGCCACGTCTACCTGCGCGACCCCAACATCGACCTCGACAGCCTGCTGGAGCCCGTGAGCGACGACCTTGCCGGCGCTGCCGCTGAGGCCGTGAAAGGCCGGGCCGAAGCTTCGCTGGGGAGGTTCCGCGCCTTCAGCATCTTGCCCGGGCGTGGTGGCGCTAGCTCCGCGGCCCCAGGAGGCGACGCCACTGGAGAGTGATCCCTTCGCGGCTTCTATCCTGTTTTTATTCCTGCAACATGCACCATTCCTCACGGAGGCGTTTAGACTTGTGTTTGATGTCGTGAAACAATCTATGGCTTGTAATATTTGCTTTGAATTTCCTGGAATTTGCATTTTTCTCCCCTACTTGCTCGCGCTCTACGTCGGCAGGGCTCGGCCCCGCACGTACCTCACCCAGCGTTAGCCCCGACCAGAAACCAGGACGGGACTAAGGAGCAAGGGGCTACGTGGAAAGTTAGGCTCCTGAGTCGCGATGCTCAGGACTCCCCCTTGACCCACAAGCAACAAGTAGGAAAGGGGGAACGAGGATTGGATTGATCGTTCTGCGTCGGCAGGGCCCGGCCCCGCGCGTACCTCACCCAGCGTTAGCCCCGACCGGAAACTAGGCCGGGACTAAGGAGTGAAGGGCTACGGGGCAAGTTAGGCTCATGAGTCGCGATGCTCAAGAGTCCCCCTTGACGTTCAAACGGGTTTCCATACCTTGGCTCCGCTCGGGGAGTGGCGCGTGACGACCAGTTCCGAGGGACCTGACTCGGTGGCATGCGCTCGTGCGAGGCCCGGGCGTAGCCCCCGTGTCCAGCCCCCTCACGCGGCGCTCCCGAGGGGATGCGTTGAGATGGTGCCGGACACTGAGCTCTGGGCTCCCTGAGGTTGGTACGGCCGGAGGCCGCCCTCAGTTGTTTATCACCAGCGCAGAGCATAGCGCTTCTGTATGTGTAGGGGCATAGCCGCTCCTTGGCAGTGTCGTCAGCCAGCGCGGAGCATGGTGCTTCCTTATGTGTACGGGCATACCCGCTCCTCGGCAGTGTCACCAGCCAGCACGGAGCATGGTGCTTCCACTGGTACGTGGGAGGGGGCTCCCCTCCGGGAGGAGCCCCCGGGGTGTGTACGGCCCCGCCCTGACACGTGGCCGGCACGGTAGGGCTAGGAGAGGTGTATCTGGGCACTCATGAGCTAGCGCGGGACTCACGAGGCCCTACCTCGAGGCGGGTTGCGCCTGGCTCTAGGCCTTTATCAATGGTGTGTTCCTGCAGGGTGGTTAGAATGCAAATGCTCTACGTCCTCAGGTCCTGGCCCTCGAGCGAGCTCAGCCGCCACTGGTATGACAGGTCGCGATGCCGTGGGTCAAGGCCAGGGGGTGAGGGCTGGCGAGCCAGTAGGAGCCCATGAGTCGCGATGCTCAGGTACCCCCCTTTTAACGTGCAAGCGCTTTGCATGAAAGCAGAGAAGTCCGTGATAAGCAGCAGGTGATAATTGAGTGCGAAAGAGCAAATTTATTTTAAGTAGACGCGGGAAAAGCAAACGCCACAGGGCTAGGCCCGAGCAGCTCGGGGATGATGCAGCCCGAGGGGTGCCCCCAACAAGGTAAGTAAAGAGCATAAGCAAAACGGATACATGCCGCAGGGACGGACCCACACGACCTGGGAATAATGCGGCCCTATGGGCGCTACCAGCTAAAAACGGAACTTAGAAAGATGTCACCTGGTGCCGTTGAAGATGGAGCGATGCTGAAGAAGCGGGCGATGCGCGATGAAGACGCCGACCCTCACAAGCCCCCAGGCCCAGGAACCTCGGGAGGCTCCGGGGGCACAGGTGGGTCTCCGAGAGCCGTCTCCATCTCCGCCAGGGCCGCACGATGCCTGACCTCCTGAGCCTCCAGAATGCTCCTCAGCAAGCGCTGATGAGTGGCGACCGCGTTCGGCAGGCCGAAAGGCATGCGAACGTAGCTGTGAGGTGGACCCTCACAGCGCCCCACGCACGAAGGCCAGAGGCGCTCCTGAGATGCGGCTTGGTTGAGTCCTGGCACGTCGACGCAGACGCATTGCCCACCATCCTCGCCTGGATGTGGGGCCATGGCGGGCAAGCAACGGCTGCCGCGCATGACTCTCGACTCCTGTAGCTCCTGAGTGTTGCTTGCGATGAACTCCTGAGGGTTTGGTCTTCCTTGCCTTGTACCTTTCTGAGGGAAATGTGCCTGGAAGCACCCCTGCAAATGGTGCCCGAGCGCCTCCCTCGCGACCTTGGCAAAGTCGGTGGCTCTCCAAGAAAGAGCCCCCGAGCCCTGCCCGAGGAGGGCGCCGAGCGCGCCTTCCTATGCGAGAGAGGGTGGCGCTCCTTGATTGGGCGCAGATCCTAACCCAACACCTCCAGAGGTGCCTGCCTCCTGATGGCTTGGGCCAGGCGAAGCCTTCTTCTTCTTGGGGGTCGCCTCGGGAAGTCTTCCGTTTCTGTGGTCCGGTCTTCGATTGTTGCGGCGCGCTCAAGTGAACACACTGTGTCCCTTTCTTCACAGGGTACGGTGATGACTCCACCGCTGCCTGGTATCTTGAGGACATTGTATCCATGGTGAGTCACTGCCATGAACTTGGCCAGGGCCGGGTACCCGAGGATGGCGTTGTATGGCAAATGGATGTGGGCGGCGTCGAAGTCGATGAGCTCGGTGCGGTAGTTGTTGCGCTGCCCGAAGGTGGCCGGAAGGCGAACCAGCCCTATCGGAACAGTGGAACCATCAGTGACTCCTGAGAAGGGCTTGGTTGGCTGAAGCTGATCATACAGCACTTGGAGATTGTCGAACGTCTCGACGGACAGGACATTGAGTCCTGCTCCGCCGTCAATGAGGGTCCTGGTGACCTGCACGTTGCTGATGACTGAGGAGCAAAGCATCGGGAGGACTCTGGCCGTTGCCGCGCACTTGAGATGATCCGCTGAGCTGAACATGATAGCGCACACGGACCACCTGAGAGGGCGTACGCTGTGAGGCTGGGGCCTGCGCGCCACCCAAGATGCAAGCGATTGTGCGCGGCTCCTGGAAGCCCCCATCCTCCTCGTCCTGATGTTGGTCTTCGTTCCTCCTTGGCGGTGGCGGTAGAGGAGGAAGGCCTACGTTGCCGCGCGGGCGATCCTCATGAGGCTGCTCTCTCCATCCTCCCTCGCGAGGCTGGTCCTGCCAGTGATCCTCGCGAGGTCGGTCACGCCACCCTTGGCGATGGCCACGGTCTTCCCATCGTCCACCACCTCTTCCTCCTCCTCGGCCATAGCCCCTGTCGTTGCACTCGGGGCGTCGGCCGACACATCCATCTCTCACGGCCCTGAGCTCTTGACATTCGTTGGTGTTGTGGGTGTGGAGGTCGTGGTACACGCAGTACCGGCTGCCCTTGGATGACTCGGGTTGATCCCTACCTCGCTTGTTGTCTGGCTCCGCTGCAAGCACGGCAGCCCCCTTGCGCTTCACGTCCTTGGCCTTGGGCTTCTTCTCTTTTGGGGATTACCGCGCGCCGCCGCTTGGAGCAGAGTGGGGTCTTGGCGTGGAGGTGCAGGGACGCGATCTTGGCACGCTGGCGCTGGGAGCACGCGAGCACCTTCTTGGGGACGAGGGATCTCTTGGCAGCTCCTTTCTTGCTGCGCAGGCGCCGGACGCGGAGGGTCTCGCCTAGCCAGGGCGCCTCCTTGGGGAGGAGGTGGTGGAGGCATCTCCTGATCCTCGCCTCCTGCACGGAATGGAGAGCAAGGCAGCGAGAGGGACGGCAAGGGGGAGCCCCCTGCGGCGCTGACGAGCTCGGTGATGCGGGCGAGCCAGTCTTCGTAGAGGTCGTCGACGGGGCGGCAGTGCAAGAGCTCTCTTGCCAGGAGCAGCGCGGCGTGCGCGTCCACGGGGGCGTGACGGGCATGAGACAACGAAGCGGCTGGAGTCAGCGATGGTGTGGCGGTGCAGCCTTCGCGCCGTACCGAAGGATGCTGGGACGAGGCCTGCTGCTCGTTCCCCGCCGGGCCGGTGGCGGCGTTGGCGGCAGGCGACGGGGAATGATGAGGGCGTCCGCGGACGGGTGCCGTCTGGGCGACATGGGTGGCGAGAGCGGCCCGGCACTCAGCGCGAGCCCGACGAGCGTCAGCCATGGACACGACAGAAGATCACACACGAACAGCAGAAGAAAGATTCCAGCGCACCCCTACCTGGCGCACCAAATGTCGGATTTCGGGTTCCGACAGACCCTTGAGGTTCGAACACAGGGGTGCGCACGGAGATCTCTCCCCTACCGATCTACGTCCAGTCTCCTCGCGTGATCTAAGCTGGAAACAACGGACAATGCAAGGGACACGAGGTTTATACTGGTTCGGGCCACCGTTGTGGTGTAATACCCTACTCCAGTCTGTGGTGTGGTGGATTGCCTCAGGGGCTGATGATGAACAGTACAAGGGAAGAATAGCCTCGCGAGAGGTGTCTTCGAGCTGGTGCGATGAACTGCTAGGGTGAGTTCAGTCGCCTCTCTCTCTCTCTCTACTAGGGTTCTACCAGATCTCTGGCCGTTTTCCTGGTGTTCTCTACTCTATGGTGGCTAGCTCTATTTCTAGAGGTCCTGGGCCTCTCCCCAAATAATGAGCGGGAAGGGCGCCAACACTTAGTGACGATGCCATCTTGACCAAAGGTGGTCTTCGGCTACCAAAAGCGCTGGTGATGACGCCATCTTGGGCTCCATGGTGACCTCCATCCTCCCGCTCTGCTGGTCTTGGTATTGTTGCATCGGAATGGTAACCTTTGCCCGATGCCTCGGCCTGTGCTTGCCCCTTTGCACCAAAGGGGAAACAAGGACACTGCGCAGGCCGGCGTTCGCCTGGCGCCCGCCTGGTCTCGATCGTCATGGCTTGCGTCACGGGTTCCTCACGAGGTATCCCCGCCTTGATCTCTCAGCCTCCTCGCGAGCCTGCCGGATGAGGCCGCCTCTAAGGAAGCTTCCTGTCGTCCGCCCCGCGAGGCTTGGCCCCTCGCGAGGGTCTTGAGCTTGAGCCGATGAAGATGGGCCACGTTGGGCCCCCACTTGAGCCATGCCGCAGGCCGCAGGCAGGCAAGTCTGGGGACCCCCGTTCCCAGAACGCCGACATCAGTATCATGCATGAATGAGTTCTGAAGAGAGAATTTTATTGCTTTTTCTTGTCGGTTTTACTTGAGAATGCAAAATCAATAAAGCGGAAGGAAGTTTGCAAGGCAGCGGATAAAGGTGCTCCTTCTGAACGGAGGGCCTCTACAGTTTCTACTCCTCCACACCCCCAAGATGATTTCCAAGACAACACATGCATAGGCACTCAACAAAGTTGTGTTTATGATGAGCACGTCTCCCGTAGTGCAGCATCATCGGTGCTCCCTCTAACTTGGCACTGTAATATGTGGTTGCATGTTATGCGTGATGTCTAGCTTGTATTGCTTCTAATTTTGTTGAATTCCATCTGCTTACTTTAAACATTATACTTGAATAAGACACGGTTCCTGTTTTTAGAACATACAATATCTGTCTATCACACCATGTTCTTACATCAAATTACTACTGTTGTGTAACCTGCAACAATCACTTATCATAAGACACATTTGACTTCGGAGTGTGATATAGGTTACATCTCACATTCTTTTCTAGCTTGCACTACTAATTTTTTGAAATGGCACTTATGATGAGATAGTTTTAACTTGGTAGAGTGATATTCATTGCATCTTTCATATGGTGTCTAGCTTTCATTGCTTCTAATTTGTTGAAATGCATTCTACTTAGTTTACACATCATAAGCTGTGAATATGCAATGCTGTGAATATGCAATGGCACTAATGACGAGAGACCTCTAACATGGTAGTGTGATGTTGTTCGCGTCTTGCATATGATTTATTTCTTGTACTGCTTCACATTTGTTTAAATGCCATTTACGATGAGACACTGTTAACTTGGCAGAGCGATATTTGTAGCATCTTTCATATGGTGTCTACCTTCCATTGCATTGCTTCTAATTTGGTGAAATGTCTTCTTCTTAGTTTACACATCATAGTTCTGGTTATCTCTTCCGTCCTGTTTTTCATACATATTACATCCTCCTATCATGTGGTTGTCTAACATCAAAGTTCAGTTCGTCTACATCACGCATCAATTTGTTCTGAAGAACTAAATTGTTATTCATTTTTCTTGTCGGCTTGACTTAACATGGCACAGAGAAAGAGGAAGAAACACAGAATGGCGGGGAATGAGAAGCAGATGCATCCTGCAGATTCTGCTGGTACCGATGGTGCAATAGAAGGTCAAAGTCCAGCAGAAAATTCTACAAACACGGCAACTCATGCTACACGAGTTGCAAAAAAGCCAAACAGAAACAAATAGCTGCCACCAAACAAGCAGAGACAGCCCTAGTTCTTGCAACACCTACCACAGTAATACCAGCTGCACGACTTACTCGTGCGTCAACTGAGCTAGCAGCACGTTCCCAAGCTCCCTTGCCACCTGACACTACTTCCCAAGCACTCTTGACACAAGACAAGTTGGCAATATCAGATGAACCTTGTGAGCTTCAACAGTAAGAAGGTAGTTGCTGGAGTCAAGTTACAGTTGCATGCTTCTTTATATGTAGTCTCATAGTTTGATGTACACTAACACTTTGTGTGTTCGTTGTTGGACTAGCACCTGCTACGTCTTGAGCTTGCGTTGGTTTTCTCCGAAGAGGAAGGGATGATGCATCAGAGTAGCATAAGTATTTCCCTCAGTTTTTGAGAACCAAGGTATCAATCCAGTAGGAGCCCACGCTCAAGTCCCTCGTACCTGCACAAAGCGATAGCTACTCGCAACCAACGCGATTAGGGGTTGTCAATCCCTTCACTGTCACTTGCGAGAGTGAGATCTGATAGATATAATATTTTTGGTATTTTTGGTATAAAGATGCAAAGTAAAAAGTAAAATGAAAGTAAAAAAGCAAAGCAAGATTAAAGTGATGGAGATTGATATGATGAGAATAGACCCGGGGGCCATGGGTTTCACTAGTGGCTTCTCTCAAGAGCATAAATATTCTATGGTGGGTGAACAAATTACTGTTGAGCAATTGACAAAATTGAGCATAGTTATGAGAATATCTAGGCATGATCATGTATATAGGCATCACGTCCATGACAAGTAGATCGAAACGATTCTGCACCTACTACTATTACACCACTCATCGACCGCTATCGAGCATGCATCTAGAGTACTAAGTTAAAAACAGAGTAACGCCTTAAGCAAGATGACATGATGTAGAGAGATAAATTCATGCAATATGAAATAAACCCCATCTTGTTATCCTCGATGGCAACGATACAATACGTGCCTTGTTGCCCCTTCTGTCACTGGGTAAGGACACCGCAAGATCAAACCCAAAGCTAAGCACTTCTCCCATGGCAAGAACTACCAATCTAGTTTGCCAAACCAAACGGATAAGTCGAAGAGACTTGCAAAGATAACCAATCATACATAAAAGAATTCAGAGAAGATTCAAATATTATTCATAGATAGACTTGATCATAAACCCACAACTCATTGATCTCAACAAACACACCGCAAAAAGAAGATTACATCGAATAGATCTCCACAAGAGAGGGGGAGAACTTTGTATTGAGATTCAAAGAGAGAGAAGAAGCCATCTAGCTACTAACTATGGACCCGAAGGTCTGAGGTAAACTACTCACACTTCATCAGAGGGGCTAGGATGATGTAGAAGCCCTCCGTGATTATGGCCCTCTTCCGGCGGAGCTCCGGAACATGCCCCAAGATGGGATCTCGTGGATACAGAAAGTTGCGACGGTGGAATTAGGTTTTTGGCTCCTGTTCTGATCATTTGGGGGTACGTGTGTATATATAGGAGGAAGAAGTACGCCGGAGGATCAACGAGGGGCCCACGAGGCAGGGGGCGCGCCCTAGGGGGGGGCGCCCCCCACCCTCGTGACCGCCTCTTTTGTTCCTTGGAGCAGGGTCCAAGTCTCCTGGATCACGTTCGGTGAGAAAATCACGTTCCCGAAGATTTTATTCCGTTTGGACTCCGTCTGATATTCCGTTTCTTCGAAACACTAAAATAGGCAAAAAAACAGCAATTCTGGGTTGGGCCCCCGGCTAATAGGTTAGTCCCAAACATAATATAAAAGTGGAAAATAAAGCCCAATATAGTCCAAAACAGTAGATAATATAGCATGGAGCAATCAAAAATTATAGATACGTTGGAGACGTATCAGGCATCCCCAAGCTTAATTCCTGCTCGTCCTCGAGTAAGTAAATGATAAAAAGAGAATTTTTGATGCGGAGTGCTACTTGGCATAATTTCAATGCAAATCTTCTTAATTGTGGTATGAATATTCAGATTAGAAAGATTCAAGACAAAAGTTTATATTGACATAAAAATAATAATACTTCAAGCATACTAACAAAGCAATTATATCTTCTCAAAATAACATGGCCAAAGAAAGTTATCCCTACAAAATCATATAGTCTGGCTATGCTCCATCTTCACCACACAAAGTATTCAAATCATGCACAACCCCGATGACAAGCCAAGCAATTGTTTCATACTCTAACTTTTCAAAACTTTTTCAATCTTCACGCAATACATGAGCATGAGCCATGGATATAGCACAATAGGTCAAATAGAATAGTGGTTGTGGAGAAGACAAAAAGGAGGAGAAGATAGTCTCACATCAACTTGGCGTATCAACGGGCTATGGAGATGCCCATCAATAGATATCAATGTGAGTGAGTAGGGATTGCAGAGCTATAAATTTATGAAAGCTCAACAGAAGAAACTAGTGGGTGTGCATCCAACTTGCTTGCTCACGAAGACCTAGGGCAATTTGAGGAAGCCCATCATTGGAATATACAAGACAAGTTCTATAACGTAAAATTCCCACTAGTATATGAAAGTGACAACATATGAGAATCTCTATATGAAGAACATGGTGCTACTTTGAAGCACAATATATGAGACTCGCTATATCATGGTGCTACTTTGAAGCGCAAGTGTGGAAAAAAGGATAGTAGCATTGCCCTTTTTTATTTATTTTCTGTTTTTTGGGCCTTCTTTTTTCTTTGGCCTTTCTCTTTTTTTATTGGGACAATGCTCTATTGAATGATGATCATCACACTTTTATTTATTTACAACTCAATGATTACAACTCGATTCTAAAACAAAGTATGACTCTATATGGATGCCTCCAGCGGTGTACCAGGATATGCAATGAATCAAGAGTGACAAGTATGAAGAAATTATGAACGGTGGCTTTGCCACAAATACTATGTCAACTACATGATCATGCTAAGCAACATGACAATGATGAATGTGTCATGATGAACTAGATGGTGGAAAGTTGCATGGCAATATATCTCGGAATGGCTATGGAAATGCCATAATAGGTAGGTATGGTGGCTGTTTTGAGGAAGGTATATGGTAGGTATATGAAATCGGCGAAAGGTGCGCGGTATTAGAGAGGCTAGCAAAGGTGGAAGGGTGAGAGTGCGTATAATCCATGGACTCAACATTAGTCATGAAGAACTCATATACTTATTGCAAAAATCTAGAAGTTATCAAAGCAAAGTATTACGCGCATGCTCCTAGGGGGATAGATTGGTAGGAAAAGACCATCGCTCATCCCCGACGGCCACTCATAAGGAAGACAATCAATAAATAAATCATGCTCCGACTTCGTAACATAACGGTTCACCATACGTGCATGCTACAGGAATCACAAACTCTAACACAAGTATTCTTTAAATTCACAACTACTCAACTAGCATGACTTTAATATTATCACCTCCATATCTCAAAACAATTATCATGCTTCAATCTTTTCTTAGTATTCAACACACTCAAAAGAAAGTTTCACAAATCTTGAATACCAAGCATATTATTATTAAGAAAATTACCATGCTATTAAGAGACTCTCAAAATAATTTAAGTGAAGCATGAGAGATCAATATTTCTTTAAAACAAATCCACCTCCGTGCTCTAAAAGATCTAAGTGAAGCACATAGAGAAAAATTATAACACTCAAAATATGTAAGTGAAGCACATAGAGCAAAATTATCTAGCTCAAAAGATATAAGTGAAGCACATGGAGCAAAATTATCTAGCTCAAAAGATATAAGTGAAGCACATAGAGTATTCTATCAAATTTTAATTCATGTATGGCTCTCTCAAAAGGTGTGTAAAGCAAGGATGATTGTGGCATACTAAGACACAAAGACACAAATAATACAAGACGCTCCAAGCAAAACACATATCGTGTTGGTGAATAAAAATATAGCTCCAAGTAAATTGCCGATGGAAGTGGACGAAAGAGGGGATGCCTTCCGGGGCATCCCCAAGCTTTGACTTTTTGGTGTCCTTGGATTATCTTGGGGGTGACATGGGCATACCCAAGATTAGGCTCTTTCCACTCCTTGTTCCATGATCCATCAAAAGAATTCACCCAAAACTTGAAAACTTTACAACACAAAACTCAAAATAGAAAACTCGTGAGCTCTGTTAGCGAAAGAAAACAAAAGGTACTGTAATGAACTCATTATTTATTTATGTTGGTGTTAAACCTACTGTATTCCAACTTCTCTATGGATTGTAAACTGTTTTACTAGCCATAGATTCATCAAAATAAGCAAACAACACACGAAAAACAGAATCTGTCAAAAACAGAACATTCTGTAGTAATCTGTAGCTAGCGCAAGATCTGGAACCCCAAAAATTCTAAAATAAATTGCTGGACGTGAGGAATTTATCTATTAATCATCTGCAAAAAGAATTAACTAAATGGCACTCTTCAAATAACAATGACAGCAGTTCTCGTGAGCGCTAAAGTTTCTGTTTTTTACAGCAAGTTCAACAAGACTTTCCCCAAGTCTTCCCAACGGTTCTACTTGGCACAAACACTAATTAAACACAAAATACACAACCAAAGCAGAGGCTAAATAATTTATTTATTAAATAACAGCAAGGAAAAATATTGGGATGTCTCCCAACAAGCGCTTTTCTTTATAGCCTTATAGCTAGGCATTGATAATTTTAATGATGCTCACATGAAAGACAAGAATTGAAGCACAAAAGGAGCATCAAAAAGCATGTGACTGTCGGCGTTGTGGGAACGGGGGTCCCCAGACTTGCCTGCCTGCGGCCTGCGGCGTGGCTCAAAGGGGGGCCCAGCATGGCCCATCTTCATCAACACAGACCCAAGACCCTCGCGAGGGGCCAAGCCTCGCGGGGCGGACGACACGGAGCTTCCTCAGGCACGGCCTCATCAGGCTGGCTCGCGAGGAGGCGGAGAGATCAAGGCGGGGTACCTCACGAGGTGCCCGTGACGCAAGCCATGACGACCAAAGGCGCCAGGCGGGCGCCAGCCCGCGCAGTGTCCTCCTTTCCTCTTTGGTGCAAAGGGAGCAAGCGCAGCCGCGGAGTACCGAGGCATCAGGCAAAGGTTGCCATTTCGGTGCAACAAGACCAAGACCAGGAGGACTGCAAGATGGAGGTCATCGTGGAGCCCAAGACGGCGTCACCACCAAAGCTTTGTGCAGGCGAAGACTACTTTTGTCAGGATAGCTAGTACTAGCTGTCCCCCTTCAAATTAGCCCGCCATTGTTGGCTCCCTTCCCGCTCGATATTTGGGAAGAGGACCAGGGCCTCTATAAATAGGACCAGCCACCCACAGGGTAGAAAGAGAGAGGGAGAGAGAGAGAGAGGAAGAGGCGGAGGACGAAGAAGAGAAGATCGAAATCCGAGAGAGAGAAGGGTGACTGAACTCCCCCTAGCAGTTCGTCCCCCCCAGCCAAGAACAGATCCTCGCGAGGCTGTTCTTCCTTGTATTGTTCATCATCATCAGCCCAAGAGGCAATCCACCACACCACACACTGGAGTAGGGTATTACACCACAATGGTGGCCCGAACCAGTATAAACCCTGTGTCCCTTGTGTCGTTCTTCCGATAGCCTAGATCTTAGCGAGGCGGAGGGGTGCAGGTAGGTAGGAGGCGAAATCTCCGCACGCACCCTAGTGTTCGAACCTCAAGGGTCTGCCGGAACCCGAAATCCGACATTTGGTGCGCCAGGTAGGGGTGCGCCGGAATTCTTCTTCCACCACCCCGTTCTCCTCCGACCATCGCGCCCATGTCTGACGCTCGTCGGGCCCGTGCCGAGCGCCGGGCCGCTCTCGCTTCCCGCATCGCGCAGACGGCTCCTGTCGGCGGGCGTCCTCGCCGTTCCCCGTCACCTGCCGTCAACGCCGCCACCGGCCCGGCGAGGGACGAGCAGCAAGCATCGTCTCAGCATCCGTCCGTGCGGCAAGACGGCCGCACCGCAACTCCCTCGCTCACCCCAGCTGGTTCTTCGTCCCGCGCGCTCCGCGCACCCATGGAGGCACGAGCTGCACTCATCGCAGCAAACGAGCTCCTGCGCTACCGTCCAGTGGACGACATCTACGAAGAATGGCTTGATCGCGTCGCCGAGCTCGTCCGCGCCACAGGGGGCTCTCCCGCGCCGTCCGTTCTGCTGCACCGCACCCTGCCCCGCGCGGGCGACGAAGCTCCGGCGGCGCCTCGGCCGCCTCCTCCTCAAGAAGGCGCCATGGCTCCAAGGCGCGTGGCCCCCGGGCGGAACCCGCTCCGTCAGGTGCCAGTGCGGCACGAGCAGAGCTGGCAGGAAGTCCCTCGCCCGCAAGAAGCTGCCCGGGCGCTCCCTGCTCCAGCATGTCGCGACCATGCTCCTGCTCCCGCATGTCAAGACCCCGCGCTGCTCCCAGCTGCAGCGCGTGGGGACATGCAAGACCAAGCTCTCCGTCACCCAAGGCCTCCCGTGGCCACAGCAGGCTGCTGTGCCTTCACCACCGAGCTACGCAGTGTTGCGTGGCCCGACAAGTTCAAGCCAGCCCTGCCTCCTCGTTACGACGGCACGACTGACCTTGCAGAGTTCCTCCAGCTCTACGAGCTGGGCATCGAAGCTGCCAACGGAGACAAGAAGGTCATGGCGAACTGGTTTCCCATGGCGCTCAAGGACGAGGCCCGCACCTGGCTCCTGAACCTGGCTCCAGGCACGATCTCCTCCTGGGACGAGATGTGCACCCGCTTCAGCGCCAACTTCCAAGGTACTCGCGACCGGCCACCCGCCCTGAGAGACATGCGCCGCATCAAGCAACAACCCGGGGAGACCCTGCAGAAGTACATCCAGCGCTTCAACAACGCACGCCTCAAGATTCCCAAGGTGACTGAGGAGGCCATCATCTCAGCCTTCTCTGATGGCGTGCGTGATGTCAAGATGAAGGAGGAGCTGGCGATGCATGAAGACCTGTGCACTTCCTTGGAGCTGTTCAACTTGGCAACCAAGTGCGCCAGGGCTGAGGAAGGGCGTCTCTCCCTCCTCGAGCTACCTGCCGCAGACCCAGAAGAGAAGAAGCCCAAGGCCAAGGATGTGAAGCGCAAGGGGGCTGCCGTGCTCACGGCAGAACCAGACACCAAGCGGGGCAGAGATCAGCCCGAACCTTCCAAGGGCAGACGGTACTGTGTGTACCACGACCTCCACACCCACAACACCAACGAATGTCAAGAGCTCCGAGCCGTGCGAGAAGGAAGGATCGGCCGTTGCCCCGACCGCGGTGACCGGGGCTACGGTCGAGGAGGAGGAAGGAACGTAGGACGCTGGGAAGACCGTGGCCCGCGCCAAGGGTGGCGCGATCAACCTCGCGAGGATCGCTAGCAAGACCCGCCTCGCGAGGAAGACTGGAGGGATCAGCCTCGCGAGAATCGCCCGCAAGGCAACACAGGCCTCCCTCCACTGCCGCCGGAGCCAAGGAGAAATGAGGACCGCCACCAGGACGAGGGGGCTGGGGGCTTCCAGGAGCGCCGCGCGATCGCCTGCATCCTGGGCGGGGCTCAAGCCCCAGCCTCTCAATGTATCTTCAAGCAGTTCGCCCGTGAAGTGAATGCAGTCCTCCCCAGGCTCGAAGCCACGCGCCCTCTCAGGTGGCCGGCGTGCGCCATCACGTTTAGCTCAGCAGATCAGCTCAAGTGTGCGGCTACAGCCGGAGTCCTCCCGATGCTTTGTTCCCCAAACATCAGCAACGTGGTGGTCACCAGGACCCTCATCGATGGCGGGGAAGGACTCAACGTCCTGTCCGTGGAAACATTCAACAATCTCCAAGTGCCCTACAGCCAGCTTCAGCCAACCAAGCCTTTCTCCGGAATCACCGACGGCTCCACGGTCCCAATTGGGCAGGTCCGCCTCCCTGTCACCTTCGGGGCATGTGACAACTACCGCACCGAGCTCATCGACTTCGACGTCGCTCACATTCGCTTTCCGTACAATGCCATCCTTGGGTACCCAGTGCTGGCCAAGTTCATGGCCGTAACTCACCACGGCTACAACGTCCTCAAGATGCCAGGAAGTGGCGGAGTCATCACGGTGCCCTGTGAAGAGAAGGACGCGATGTGTTCCCTGGAACGAGCCTTTCAGGCCGCGTCACTGGAAGACCCGGATCGCGGAAGCATGAGGCTTCCCGAGAAAGCCCCCAAGAAGAAGAAGACATCATTCGGCCCGGGCCCTCAGGAGGCAGGCCCCTCTGGGCCCGTGCCTGCCCAGGGGGAACCTCCTTCCATCGCATAGGAAAGCGCGCCCGACGCCCTCCTCAGGCAGGGCTCGGGGGCTCTCCCCAGGAGGGCCACCGACCTAGCTAGGGTCATGAGGGAGGCGCTTGGGCACCACATGGAGGCGTGTTTCGAAGCACGTTTCCCTCAAGAAGGAGTAAGGCAAGGAGAGCCAGACCCTCAGGAGTTCGTCAACAAGGCCATTCAGGAGCTACAGGAGTCAAGAGTCATGAAAGGTGGCCGTCGCCTACCAGCAGTGGCTCCCCATCCAGGCGAGGATGGTGGGCTGCGCGTCTGCATCGACATACCAGGGCTCAACCGAGTCACCTCTCTGGATCGCCTCTGGCCCTCGCGAGTGGGGAGCTGCGGAGGTCCACCCCACAGCTACGTTCGCATGCCTTACGGCTTGCCGAACGCGGCTGCCACGTACCAGCGCCTCATAAGGGGCATCATGGAGGCACAAGAGGCCAGGCGTTCCGCGGCCCTGGCGGAGATGGAGATGGTCCGTGAGGAGCCACCAGCACCTTCGGAGCCTCCCGAGGCCCCTGGGCCTGGGGGCTCGTGAGGATCGGCTTCCACAGCCCATCGAGTCTGCTACACCAACACCCCTCTGTCCTCAACGTCATCAGGTGACATCTTTCAAGTTTCACTTCCAGTTGGGAGCGCCCCCCAGGGCTGCATTATTCCCAGGCCACGTGGGTCCGTCCCCGCGGCATGTATCCCTTTTATTTCATGTTGTTAGCTTACCTTGTTGGGAGCGCCCCTCGGGTTGCATGATCCCCAAGTTGCTCGGGCCAGACCCAGTGGCATGTATCCCATTTGCGTTTATTTCCAGTTATGCGTTCGACCCACCATGCTTGATTATTTGATGCCGGTCCACGGCACCTCTTCTTCTCCATGCCGACCACTTGCATGTTAAAGGGGGGGGGTACCTGAGCATCGCGACTCAGGGCTCTTACTGGCTCTCCAGCCCTCACCCTCTGGCCTTGTCCACGGCATCGCGACCTGGCATACCAGCGACGGCTGAGACCAGCTCGAGGGCCGGGACCCGAGGACGTAGAGTGCCGACATCTAACTGAATTTGCAGGGACACATCACAAGATAAGGCCCAGTGCCAGGTGCAACCCGCCTAGAGGTAGGGCTCCGTGAGTCCCGCGCTGGCTCACGGGTGCCCAGATACACCTCGCCAGGCCCTACCGTGCCAGCCACGTGTCAGGGCGGGGCGGTACACGCCGGGGGCTCCTCCTGGAGGGGCCCCCCTCCCACGTACCAGTGGTAGCACCATGCTCCGCGCTGACTGACGACACTGCTGAGGAGCGGCTATGCCCGTACACATACGGAAGCGCTATGCTCTACGCTGGTGATAAACAACTAAGGGTGGCCCCGGGCCGCATCAACCTCAGGGAGCCCAGAGCTCAGTGTCTAGCCTCATCATAACGCCTCCCCTCGGGAGTGCCGCGCGAGGGGGTTGGGCATGGGGGCTGCGCCTGGGTCACGCCCAGACGCACGCCGCCCAGCCAGCCTCCCCCCGGGCCTAGTTCGTTGCGCGTCTCTCCCCGGGCGGAGCCAAGGTACGAAGGTCGTTTGAGTGTCAAGGGGGACTCCTGAGCATTGCGACTCAGGAGCCTAACTGGTCATGTAGCCCCTCACTCCTTAGTTCTGAAATGCTAACATCGGTTGAGGTATGCGCGCGGCCGGGCTCTGCAGACGTAGAACGGTAGATCCACCCACATCACACCTCCCTACTTGTTGTTCGTGTGCCAAGGGGGACTCCTGAGCATCGCGACTCAGGAGCCTAACTTGTCACGTAGCCCCTCACTCCTTGGCCCCGTCCTGGTTTCCGGTCGGGACTAACGCTGGGTGAGGTATGCACGGGGCCGGGCTCTGCCGGCGTAGAACATAAGCAAGTAGGAAGGAAAAGCGCAAATTTCAAGGAATTCAAAAGCAAATATTATAGTCCACACTGTTATCTCAATGCCAAACGCAAGTTTAAACGCCTTCCTGAGGCATGATACATGTGCAGGAATTAAAGGCAGGACAGGAGCCACAACGAAGTCACTTGTCGGCGGTGGAGCAGCGCGGAGTGGGCTCGCCTTATGGAGCAGTGGGGTCGGCAGCGCCTTGCTTCGGCTTGGTGCTGAAGGCCCGGAACTTCCCCAGCAGAGCCTCCGCGCGACCCCTCACGGCCTCGGCAGCGGTAGCGGCACGCTCGCCGTTTACTGGCTCCAGCAGGTTGTCGAGGTCGACGCCGGGATCGTGAAGGTAGATGTGGGTGAGGACCCGCGTCAGTGCTGCAGAAGACAGGACACGCGCCTCGGCCTCGGCCGTGGGGCCAAGGACAAGGGCGACATCTTCAAGAGCACGAACCAGGAAGGGAAGCAGCTTGGCGGGGCCGTCCTCGGCGCCAGCCAACGGGCTCTCCAGGCCGCTGTCGTAAAGCATCCTCAGCGAGGAGCGAGCCTTCGCCTCCATTTCCGTGAAGGCCATGCGGCCCTCGGCAAGAACCAGGGCCTTGTCGTCCAGCTCGGCCTTCCTCGTCCCCAACTCCTACTCCAGCGCGCCTAGGCGGTCACGGCGCTCCCTGAGCTTGACCTCCCTCTCCTTGACGGCCGCCTCGCGAGCCTTCACGCCTTCTTCCTGCTCTTGGCGAAGGTGGGCCTCTTTCGCAAGCTGGTCCCGCAGGCCTTGCAGCTCATCCTCCAGCGCCTTGCAGCGACCACGGACGTCGACCACCTCCCCCAGGGCTGCGTCATGAGCAGCCTTCGCCTCAAGGACGGCCTGCTTCTCCTCATCACAAGCTGTCGAGGCCTGGACCAGCGCCGCCCGAATCGAAGCATCGGAGCGAACCCATCCTGAAGCCAGCTCCAAGCGCCCGGCCACCAAGCGAGGGTCGGTGCCAAGAAGATCCTGCCGCAGTCGGTCCAGCTCAGCAGCAGCACGATCCAGAACGGCAGAAGGAGTTGGAGAGACAGCAGCCGGTGGAGTAGGAGGAGAAGGCAGCAGCGCGGCCACAGCATCCTGAGGCGGAGTCTGCTGCGCCCCAACGACTGTAGTGGCGGCGGCAGGCAAGGACACCTCGGGAGTCACTTGGGCCATGGGGGCTGAGCTCGCCCCAGCCGGCTCAGCCAGGCCTCGCGAGGACGACTGGGTAGGAGAAGCCTGTGCGTCGCGGTCACCCTCCTTTGCGGGCAGAGGCGCTGCCACGGATGGAACCTCAGGAGCCCCCTTCGGCTTCTTTGCTGCGGGCGCCAGCCTATCCAAGAGATGCGGACGTCAAGCCTCATAAGCAGAACAAGAAATAAAGACAAGAATCAAATGCTTACCAGTTGTCGCTAGTGAGATCGAGCGGCCTCCAGCCAAATTTGAAGCCTGAAAGCCGGCTGGAAGGGTCAACCTCGGGAAGCTTGGAAGCGGAAGGTGCGTCTGCGGTCCGCCTCGGGGCTGGGGCAGACCCGCGGGAGATCAGCCCGGTCCTGTCCTTCTTCGGGATCGGGGGCAAGCTCCCGCCGTCCTGCTCGTCATCATCCTCGTCGTCATCGCTCGGAGAGAGGCGGAGAATGCGGGACCTGCGCCGGGGGAGGGGAGCCCTCGACTCTCCGTCAGTCGCCTCAGAGTCAGGCCCTTTTTCCCGCTCCCCTCCTTCCTCTTCTTCGCTGGAGTCGTCGGAGGACACGTCCACCGATTCCCCGGGAGTTTCAATGGGCATGGGCCCGTCCCTGTTGAAGACAGGCATGGACTCCACTACCTACTCCCAGTCGTCACGGAGGAACAAGGGCGTAGGAGCGCCCTCCAACCTCGCCACATCGCCCCCGACCAGAGATTGGAGGACCGCAGCCAGATCTCCATCGGCCAAGGCCGCGGGGCTCGGATGGGGCCTCCACATCGGAAGTGAGTACTGTCGAAGCGGAACCAGATGGTGCTCCAGGAATTCCCTCAGCAGCGACGCGCCGGTCAGCTTCACCGCCGCCATGTTGGCCGGCCTCAGATCCGCGTCCATCTTCTCCAACACCAGCTTCGCGCGAGGGTCCGTGAGCTCCGCTCGACCCCAATCGCTGGAGCTTGTGGGCTACTCCGTGGGCAAGATCAGCCGAGGGTGGATGCGCCCAGCATCCGCCAAGACCCACTTGCTCCTGAAGCCCTTGATCCTTTTCCTGGGGTTCGAGATGGCAATGGCGCCACCATACCCGATGAAGCTCGCGCACGCGGAAGCAGGACCGCGAGAGGTCCGGAAGTAGAAGTAGTGGCATAGCAAGGCCACTGAGGGCTGCACCCCTACGTGAGCCCTCGCAGTAATAGGCAAAGATTGCCAGGAGAAGGACGGAGTTGGGGTGGAGATGCAGAGCCTGTAGCTTATAATGGCAGGGGACAGAGAAGAAGAACTCGGAGAAGGGAGGCACTAGGCCAGCAGCAATGGCACTTACGAAGAACGGATAGAAGGTGCTCCCTTGGCCCTCAGGGGTGGCAGAGCTAGCCTTGAACACCTTCGCCCCATCAATGCCCCGCGCCGCCGCCATCCGGCGCAACCGGGCGAGGCTAGCCTCCGACACGTTCGGCGAGTCCAGGGCAGACGAGTACCAAGCTATGGCCGGGGGCTGACGAGGCGCCATGGCTTCCTAGGTCACGCGATCGGAGTAGATCTGGAAATTTTGGAGGAAGGAAGGAGAGGCGCAAGAAAGGGGATCTGAGCAGCAACCGGAGAAAGCGAAAAGCAAAGCCTAGGCGGATGCCACTCCTTTATCGACTCGCACGGTTGCTAAGGCGCCCACGTCCAATCAACCGCCACGCGGCGCCAAAGGCCGCAGGCTGTTAGGGCCCGCGGCGCTTCGCTCTTGCCCTTCCGCCTCCCTGCACGGCCAAGTCCGGGCGTGCGTTGGGCCCGGGGGCTACTGTCGGCGTTCTGGGAACGGGGGTCCCCAGACTTGCCTACCTGCGGCCTGCGGCGTGGCTCAAAGGGGGGCCCAGCACGGCCCATCTTCATCAACACAGACCCAAGACCCTCGCGAGGGGCCAAGCCTCGCGGGGTGGACGACACGGAGCTTCCTCAGGCACGGCCTCATCAGGCTGGCTCGTGAGGAGGTGGAGAGATCAAGGCGGATTACCTCACGAGGTGCCCGTGACACAAGCCATGAAGACCAAAGGCGCCAGGCGGGTGCCAGCCTGCGCAGTGTCCTCCTTTCCTCTTTGGTGCAGAGGGAGCAAGCGCAGCCGCGGAGTACCAAGGCATCAGGCAAAGGTTGCCATTTCGGTGCAACAAGACCAAGACTAGGAGGACTGCAAGATGGAGGTCATCGTGGAGCCCAAGACGGCGTCACCACCAGAGCTTTGTGCAGGCGAAGACTACTTTTCTCAGGATAGCTAGTACTAGCTGTCCCCCTTCAAATTAGCCCGCCATTGTTGGCTCCCTTCCCGCTCGATATTTGAGAAGAGGACCAGGGCCTCTATAAATAGGACCAGCCACCCACAGGGTAGAAAGAGAGAGGGAGAGAGAGAGAGGAAGAGGCGGAGGACGAAGAAGAGAAGATCGAAATTCGAGAGAGAGAGAGAAGGGTGACTGAACTCCCCCTAGCAGTTCGTCCCCCCAGCCAAGAACAGATCCTCGCGAGGCTGTTCTTCCTTGTATTGTTCATCATCATCAGCCCAAGAGGCAATCCACCACACCACACACTGGAGTAGGGTATTACACCACAATGGTGGCCCGAACTAGTATAAACCCTGTGTCCCTTGTGTCGTTCTTCTGATAGCCTAGATCTTAGTGAGGCGGAGGGGTGCAGGTAGGTAGGAGGCGATATCTCCGCACGCACCCCAGTGTTCGAACCTCAAGGGTCTGCTGGAACCCGAAATCTGATAGTGACAAACACATATAAGTCTAACATACTTCCTATGCATAGGCATCTAATAGGCAAACAAATTATCAAGGCAAGCAAAAATTAGCATATGCAAGGAAGAGGAAAGAAACAATAGCAATCTCAACATAACGAGAGGTAATTTAGTAACATGAAAATTTCTACCACCATATTTTCCTCTCTCATAGTAATTACATGTAGGATCATGAGAAAATTCAACAATATAGCTATCACATAAAATATTCTCAACATGATCCACATACATGCAAAGTTGGCACTTTTCCGAAATAGTGGGATTAACATTAACTAAAGTCATGACCTTCCTAAACGCACTTTTATCAAAAACTTCATAAGATTGAACATTCTCTAAATATGTGGGATCTAAAGTTGACATTCTTCCAAACCCACTTTCAATATTATTACAAACATTATAATCAATCTCATATTCACCATGGTGTTTAAATAAATTTTCAAGATCAAAAGAAGAATCACCCCAATCATGATCATTGCAACAAGTAGAGGAAATAACAAAACTAGCATCCCCAAGCTTAGGGTTTTGCATATTATTAGCACAATTGTCATTAATAGAATTTATAATATAATCATTGCAATAATGCTTTTTATTCAAAGATCTATCGTGAATCACTTCATAACATACTTCATTGCAATATTCAGATTCACGAATTTCAAGCAAAACTTCATAAAGATAATCTAGTGCACAAAACTCAGTAGCAATTGGTTCAACATAACTGGATCTCTTAAAAAGATTAGCAAGCGGATGACGATCCATAAATCTTAGGTTCTCTGTTTAGTAATAAATAAATGACTATTCCAACCATACGAGCAAACAAAAAGCAAACGGTCTAGAAGAAGCAAATAGAGAGGGAGGATAGAGAGAGAGAGAGCGAATAATACGGCAATGGTGAAGTGGGGGAGAGGAAAACGAGAGGAAAATGGAAAATAATGTAATGCGAGAGATAGGGATTGTGATGGGTACTTGGTATGTTGACTTTTTGCGTAGACTCCCCGGCAACGGCGCCAGAAATCCTTCTTGCTACGTCTTGAGCTTGCGTTGGTTTTCCCCGAAGAGGAAGGGATGATGCAGCAGAGTAGCGTAAGTATTTCCCTCAGTTTTTGAGAACCAAGGTATCAATCCAGTAGGATCCCATGCTCAAGTCCCTCGTACCTGCACAAAGCAGTAGCTACTTGCAACCAACGAGATTAGGGGTTGTCAATCCCTTCACGGTCACTTACGAGAGTGAGATCTGATAGATATAATATTTTTGGTATTTTTGGTATAAAGATGCAAAGTAAAAAGTAAAAGCAAAGTAAAAAAGCAAAGCAAGATTAAAGTGATGGAGATTGATATGATGAGAATAGACCCGGGGGCCATAGGTTTCACTAGTGGCTTCTCTCAAGAGCATAAATATTCTACGGTGGGTGAACAAATTACTATTGAGCAATTGACAGAATTGAGCATAGTTATGAGAATATCTAGGAATGATCATGTATATAGGTGTCGGTGGGAACGACACCTATGGGATCACAAGAATCCCTACTACGGTTGCGGGGCGCGGGGTCGTGAGAAGAGCGGATCAAACATATAGCACACGGTTCGTTTATCCAGGTTCGGGCTGCGAGGATGCGTAAAACCCTACTCCAGCTTTGGTGGATTGTATATCTATGTTCTTGAGCTAGCTATGGGGCGTGAGGAGCTCCAAAAAGCCGAATCCTTCTCCTGGTCGCCTCGGGCCTCCTTTTATAGGAAAGGGGTTGCCATAGTGGCACACAGGAGGTGGAAAGGGTATAGTGATGTGAGGTTATCCCTCGCATTACATGACAAGGCGCATTTAATGCGTCTTGCCCAGGTGCCCTTGCTTTATCGGGGACGGAGGAGAGCCCTGTCTCGTCCATCGCCGCTCCCTCTCGTGTCGACACGCGCCCTGGCCAGCGGCGCCCGCGGTGCCATGTAGGCAGGCAGGCAGCTGAGGTGGCGCAGTGGTGGGTCTCCACAAAGATGTTCATGCCGCCACACAGGTGCCTGCCCAGCTGGTTGGGTCGGCAGCTGCATGCGAACGGTGGTGGAGGTTTGACTGGCGTGGGCCTGATGGTGGCCCTACGGGTGTTCTTGGCAAGGGCCTTGCCGGGGCCCCGGCAAGGGTCTTGCCATGGCGCCTGCTGTCATCCCCGACAAGGCTCTTGCCGGGGGCCTTGTGGTCCTCCTTGGCTGGGATCCCGCCAGGGATCATCATCTACTAAAGGGTGTATCTGATCTTGAATGTCTTCACAGAGATCTGCATGCCACCACGGGGATGTCTCCCGAATCCTTGCCCCATGGGGGCAGTGGACTCAAGGGTGACTCACTCCATAGGTGTGGGGTGAGCTGCCACGGCAAGGGTCTTGCCAGGTTTGCTAAAACCGCCTCCCGGCAAGGATCTTGCCGGGGGGGGGCCGCTTCATCGCCTTTGCTCTTTGTGGTCTTGGTCTTGGCGTGGTTCTGCTTCTCCTGAGCTTCGCCCTTACCTTGGCTCACCTCCCTTGCCTTGCTCAGTGTGGTGGTGCCCATGGCTCAGACTGCCCGTGCACAGTTATAGGGGTACAAACAGTGTACCCCTCTTTTTGTACACCGACAGGAGCCCCCGGGCCTGGGCCACACGTAAGCGCAATCGCGTTGTTGGGCTAGGCCCAAAAACGGTGCGCGGGCAGGCTGGGCGGTTTTTACCGTGGTAAGTCTCTTCGCGCGCTGCGCTTCCCATGCTTCCCGCGCGTGGCGCGGCGTGGGGAGGCGTGTGTGACGTGGGCGACATGCGTGGGGTTGCTTCCCGCGGGCATGCGTCACATCACAGTTAATGTGAAAGGAGGCGGCCCACGTTTTTTCCCCATAAGGAGGAATAACCGTGGGCACGCTGCTCACTTTCTCCTCTTCCCTCGTGCCTTTTCCAATCTCAGAGCCGCCGTTCCCTCTCTTCCTTCCTTCCTAAGCTTTCGTTGTCGCCCGCCGCTGCTGCTTTGCCACCCCCATTCCTCAACCCTCTAGACTTCTCGATCGCCATGGCGCCCAGATCCGCCAAGGGCAAGGGGGTGGCTAAGGGCTCTGGGACTATGGAGCCGCCGGAGAGCGCGCTGTTGGGGGACAAGACGAAGTCCGCCTTCTTCTTCCCATCGACGGTTGATGTTCATGAGCTCCGGGCCTCCTTCAAGCCCCTATGGGGAGTGAAGACGGGGGGAGAGGATTCGGGACACCCGGCGACGCGCGTCATTCCTACCGCTTGCGCTGATCCTGCCCCAAATCGGTACCCCTTCTTCGTTGATTACTTTTCTTGCGGGTTATGCCCCCTTTCTCCGATATCTTCTGCGACATCATGCACACCTTCGGTTTTCGCCTCTTGGATTTTACTCCGAATGCGGTGGCGTGTATGTCTTTCTTTGCGCATCTTTGCGAGGGCTTTGTCGGGGTGCAGCCCCACACGGTGCTCTTCCGCCATTATTTCTATCCTCGAATCCAAACGGGAGGTAACGTCTCTGGTTGGGTCACCTGGATCCCAAGATCCAAGGATGCATACCCGGACGGTGTCATGAAGGAGAGGTGGGAAGAATGGCGTGACCGGTGGTGCTGGATTGAAGACGAAGACCCGCCGGAATTTTGCAAGGTCCACCGTGTGCCGCCGGTCTGCGGCAACGATTGGGGTGATGTCGATGCCACCGACGGGAGGCTTACTGTCGCCACCACCAGGATTCTTCGGCTGACCCGGGCTGGGCTCACCCTCGAGATGATCGGGGCGGACTTTATTCGCCGCCGGATCGCCCCATTGCACAATAAGGGGAGGCCAGCCTGGCTTTTCACGAATCCGGCTGACATTATGCGGCTCCGCCCTGGCCTCGACCACAACTTCACGGTGATGGCACATGCCCACTTCTGCAGCAGCTCTTTCAGCTGGATGTGGGTCGCGACGGCGAAGTCGAGCGGACCGGCAAGGCCGCAAGGGTCGCCGTAAAGGTCGGCAAGGCCGTCAAGGGGCCGTTCTTCAAGTTGCCAGCGGGGGTGGTCCCGTTGTGCAATAATTCACGCCGGTCCGAGATCATCGCCATGATGCCGGACTGCAATGCGCACGGCCCCGTCCCGAGCTGGAGGGAGCCGTCGAACGCAGATGTGCAGCAATTCTTTGACACCTTGATTGAGGTGTACGTCAATGCTGACGTCGAGCGGTGGCTTGTCATGGACACCACCCAGGCAGAGCTGGACTACATCACCACCAGGGCGAGGGAGGCACAGCTTGCCATGGAGGCCGGCAGCACCGGGGGTGTGGAGGACAAGGCCGCAACGGCTGCGGAGGAGGAGTAGTTCACCCTGTGGGCGGCGGCCACCGAGGACGCCAGCAGTGCCGACACCGGAGCTCCGCTTGTCGAGGACGCGGCCGACGAGTCGTCGTCGGAGGAGGGTGTGGCGGCGGGCTCGACGCCAGCCAGGGGAAGAGGGCGAGTCCTGCGGCGGTCTGGCTCCGGCGAGCCGGTACGGCCTGGCAGGGCTATGCGGCCTCAGTTGACCCTGGAGGGGTCCGGGCGCCACACAAAGGCCACGGCAGCGAAGAGGCTGATGAAGGCCGCTGAGAAGAAGAAGGCGACAGCCCCTTCCTCATCCGAGCGCGCACAAACCCCGCCGCCTCGTTCGCCTCCTCCGGCAGGCGTCGACTCGGATGATGATGTGGAGCTCCCTTTTGATCTCGGGCCTCTCAGCCCGGAGAGGAAAATGAAACTGGTGGAAGAGGAGGAGACAGATGACGAGTAAGTTCTCCGTTCCTTACTGTCATTTCCATTTCCTCGAATTGGGTCACTTGTCTTGATCCATTTTTGCTTCCGTAGGGAGACAGAGACGTTGGCCCAAAGGGTGAAGAGGGCGAGGACCTCGGCGAGCAGCCAGCCCCCGGCTGGGGCTTCAAAGACACCACTGGTGGTGCTGAGCAGCCCGGACAGTAGCCCCCGGCGTAAGTTTGTCACCCTCTTCTTACTCGACATGTGGTAGGCGCTCGATGCTATGATGTTGACCTTGCCGGGTTTGCAGGAGGGGAGCGGCAGCAGGAGGAGCCACAGAGGGCTACTCCTAACACACCACCCCCATCGACTACGCCGCTGCGGGGGGCGTCCCCGGCAAGGGCATCAGGCACGAAGCCCACACCCATGGAGGAAGAGTGGAACTTGGGCGCTGGTGGCTCTGCCACGACGCCAAATGCTAGCGGAGAGGGGGCTTCTGCTTCACAGCCTGGCACTGGTGAGTCGCCTGTCCTTCGTCTCTGTTTTTCCCTTATTCTCTTCTTGGCTTCATTGCTCCCGTTGCTGCCCAGGCCCTCCTTCAACAGACATGGAAGGCGTGGACACTATTGTCGGGGATATTGCTGAGGAGGCCGCGGCGAAGGCCAGCAGGATTGTGGCCGAGGAGGCTGCCAAAGACGCTGACGAGGCCGCCGCCGACGAAGCCGCCAAGGGTGCCGCCGGGGACACCGCTGCGGGGGCCGCCAAGGCGACCGGCGAGACTTCTGCCGAGGGCGCCAGCGGCGGACCTGCCGGTGAGGCCGGCAAGGCGTCCGCCGAGGAAGAGGTGGTGGGTGACCAGCCTCCCTCCTCCTCAACCTCGGGCCCCGGCAGATATCTGAAGGTGGGCGACGATCTCTTCGTCCACCTCCCAGGGGCGTCAAGCCGGGCGCCCGCCGAAGGGGAAGTTTTTGACGGCGAAGTGCTTGCCGCCACCGGGCTCGAGGTGGTTGATGAGCCGGGCGTTGGTGGCGACGGTTCTCCAGAAGAGCAGTTTTTCTGTGCCATGGGGACCAATTTTCGGAAGCTCCAAGTGCTCTACCGTGCTCGCCTAGACAAGGTCAAGTCCAGGATGGCAACGGTGGACAACGCAGAGGTGGACTTCAAGGCGTGCGTTGCCGAGACGCAGACCTGATTCCACCAGACTCGCGAGGAGCAGAGGGCCTTTCAGGAGAAATTGGCCGAGCGCGATGTGGAGCTCACCATGAAGATGGCCGACATCGAGAAGGCCCAGGAAAAGGCGGCGAACTTGGCTGCCGCGGCCGAGGCTGCCTGGATCCAGCATCAAGCCACCTTGGATTCCCAAGAAGAGGAACTCTCTGCGCGTGAAGCGAAGCTTGCCGCAACGCTTCGCGGCAAGGATGAGGAGCTCGAGGCCCTTGTCGCGCAGCGGACTCGCGAGCTGGAGAAGAGGCACAAAGAGGCACTCGACGCGCCTTGGTGGAGGCGCAAGGAGCAGTCATTAGTAGGACTGGGGAGCTCTCCGACGCGCAGAACTCCAGCAGAGACCTCAAGCTGAAGCTGGAGGATCTCGAGAAGATGTTGTCGGAGAGCAGGGCTCGGGAGGAGACCTTGACCAGGAGCCTCGAGGAGGAGAAGCAGCTGTGGGCGAACGAGGCCGCCTCCCACCAGGAATATGTGGCGGGTGAGAACAGGTGGATCAGCCATCTGGAGGTCATCGCCGGCAGAGTTACCTCGCAATTGGCCACCATGGGGTTGCCAAACATGAGGTACACCCCCGAGCGCAGCGGGACCGTCAACGCCAAGCTGACCCAGTTCTTTGAGGGCGTCCTCGGAGCCTTGGCCTATCTTCACTCCAACAGGATGGCCACGCTGGCCGAGGAGGCCCGGCGACTTTGCCGGAGGGTCGTGACCAAGGTCCTCACCAAGATGGCGTACTGGAATCCCGATCTTAACTTCGCGGCCGCGATGAAGAGCTTGCCGGATGGTGCTGACCTCACGGTGCTCAAGGAGCACATCAACCCCATCACTGACTGCATCGACGAAATCAAGAGGGTGGAAGGCCAGCGCCGGGATTAGGCATCCTGTTCTTCTTCGCCGCTGCGGGTTCCCGACCAAGACAAATTTTATCTTTAGTTAGAACCGCAGCTATGATGTGATGTAATATAACTTTGAAGTACTCTTAATTTTCATGCATGTTATTTCCCCGTTCAATTCCTCTTTGTATGCGTGCCCTACGTTGATCGGGAAGGCTTGCCGGCATGGAAGCCCCTAGCGGCGTTTTGGGGACGGATCCCCATGGCCAGCCGGGTACGCGTGCTGCCGGACGAGCCACCTTTCCGTTCTGAATGCAGCCGCTCGAACTGTCGAGCTTGACTCGAGTCAGAATCGGGGGCGTTGCTGATCGCGGAAGGCTACTCTGCCATTCTCGACGCGGCCGCTTGAGCTGTTGAGCGGACTTGAAACAAGGCAAGGGCATTGCCGATCGTGATAGAGCCCCCTGGCATGCAGGTTTCTCATACAAAGCAAATATCTCCGGGGGGAATAACCTGAAATAAGAAGGGTAGCACAAATAAGGGTTCAGTGCAACTTAGCTTCTGTTTGCGATTGCTCGAGTGTCGATCTTCTGGCCTCCTTTCTTCTTCAAGGGTCACGAAGATGAAGGAGCACCGGGCTAACTGCTAGAGCCGATTCTCACAACTGCGCCCCCTACCTGGCGCGCCAAAGATGTCGGTGAGAACGACACCTATGGGATCACAAGAATCCCTACTACGGTTGCGGGGTGCGGGGTCGTGAGAAGAGCGAATCAAACAGATAGCACACGGTTCGTTTATCTAGGTTCGGGCCGCGAGGATGCGTAAAACCCTACTCCTACTTTGGTGGATTGTATATCTGCGTTCTTGAGCTAGCTATGGGGCGTGAGGAGCTCCAAAAAGCAAAATCCTTCTCCTGGTCGCCTCGGGCCTCCTTTTATAGGAAAGGGGTTGCCACAGTGGCACACAGGAGGTGGAAAGGGTACAGTGATGTGAGGTTATCCCTCGCATTACATGACAAGGCTCATTTAATGCGTCTTGCCCAAGTGTCTTTGCTTTATCGAGGACGAGGGAGAGCCCTGTCTCATCCGTCGCCGCTCCCTCTCGTGTCGACACGCGCCCTGGCCAGCGGCGCCCGTGGTGCCATGTAGGCAGGCAGGCAGCTAAGGTGGCGCAGTGGTGGGTCTCCACGAAGATCTGCATGCCGCCACGCAGGTGCCTGCCCAGCTGGTTGGGTCGGCAGCTGCATGTGAACGGCGGTGGAGGTTTGACTGGCGTGGGCCTGATGGTGGCCCTACGGGTGTTCTTGGCAAGGGCCTTGCCGGGCCCCGGCAAGGGTCTTGCCGTGGCGCCTGCTGTCATCCCCGGCAAGGCTCTTGCCGGGGGCCTTGTGGTCCTCCTTGGCTGGGATCCCGCCAGGGATCATCATCTTCTAAGGGTGTATCTGATCTTGAATGTCTTCACAGAGATATGCATGCCACCACGGGGATGTCTCCTGAATCCTTGCCCCATGGGGGCAGTGGACTCAAGGGTGACTCACTCCGTAGGTGTGGGGTGAGCTGCCACGGCAAGGCTCTTGTCAGGTTTGCTAAAACCGCCTCCCGGCAAGGATCTTGCCGGGGGGGGTCCAATTTGTCCCCTTTGCTCTTTGTGGTCTTGGTCTTGGCGTCGTTCTGCTTCTCCTGAGCTTCGGCCTTACCTTGTCTCACCTCCCTTGCCTTGCTCAGTGTGGTGGTGCCCATGGCTCAGACTGCCCGTGCACAGTTATAGGGGTACAAAAAGTGTACCCCTCTTTTTGTACACCGACAATAGGCATCACGTCCGTGAGAAGTAGATCGAAACGATTCTGCATCTACTATTATTACTCCACTCATCGACCGCTATCCAGCATGCATCTAGAGTATTAAGTTAAAAACAGAGTAACGCCTTAAGCAAGATGACATGATTTAGAGAGATAAATTCATGCAATATGAAATAAACCCCATCTTGTTATCCTCGATGGAAACGATACAATACGTGCCTTGCTGCCCCTTCTGTCACTGGGTAAGGACACCGCAAGATCGAACCCAAAGCTAAGCACTTCTCCCATGGCAAGAACTACCAATCTAGTTGGCCAAACCAAACGGATAATTTAAAGAGACTTGCAACGATAACCAATCATACATAAAAGAATTCAGAGAAGATTCAAATATTATTCATAGATAGACTTGATAATAAACCCACAATTCATCGGTCTCAACAAACACACCGCAAAAAGAAGATTTCATCGAATAGATCTCCACAAGAGAGGGGGAGAACTTTGTATTGAGATTCAAAGAGAGAGAAGAAGCCATCTAGCTACTAACTATGGACCCGAAGGTCTGAGGTAAACTACTCACACTTCATCGGAGGGGCTAGGATGATGTAGAAGCCCTCCGTGATGACGGCCCTCTTCCGGCGGAGCTCCGGAATAGGCCCCAAGATGGGATCTCGTGGATACAGAAAGTTGCGGTGGTGGAATTAGGTTTTTGGCTCCTGTTCTGATCATTTGGGGGTATGTGTGTATATATACGAGGAAGAAGTATGCCGGAGGAGCAATGAGGGGCCCATGAGGCAGGGGGCGCGCCCCCACCCTCGTGACTGCCTCTTTTGTTCCTTGGAGCAGGGTCCAAGTCTCCTAGATCACGTTCGGTGAGAAAATCACGTTCCCGAAGATTTTATTCCGTTTGGACTCCGTTTGATATTCCGTTTCTTCGAAACACTGAAATAGGCAAAAGATAACAATTCTGGGCCGGGCCTCCGGTTAATAGGTTAGTCCCAAAAATAATATAAAAGTGGAAAATAAAGCCCAATATAGTCCAAAACAGTAGATAATATAGCATGGAGCAATCAAAAATTATAGATACGTTGGAGACGTATCAGCACCTAGGCGCAAGAGGGAACAAACATCAGGGATAATGCTCGATAGGTTAACTAAATCTAGAGGAGGAAGAATGGAGATCCATTTTGAGGCAGGTTTAAAAAGGCCACATGATGCTACAGAGTCAGCCAAGTTAGTATCAGAGGTAGCGGCTGCCGTTAGGTGTCATGTACGTATCCTCCCAACATGGATTCAATACAGGAATGACAAAGACGAAACCCAGTTCAAGACCTTCCTCGACCATTTATCTGTAAGTATGGTTATGTATGGAAACTAGTAATATCGTCTTGCTCTGTCCCATACTTTCTAGGTTGCTGATAATGAGACTCCCATAATTTTCAACAGATGAGGTTCAAGTTGGATAGCCAAGATGATGCAACCAGACAAGCTTGCACCCATGTTTTCAAGTCTGCTCTGTGACAGTATCGGTATAACTTGAGGAAGACTCACTTTGAAGGAAAGGCTAACATTGAACATTCCCAAACATCTCTAGTGGAAAATATATCGGATGAAGACTGGAGGGGCCTTGTTAAACACTGGTCTGATCCGAAGTATCGGGTACATTATATATATGTGATCAAATCACATGTTGAAGTCCTATTTACGCATGTGCCACACAAATCTATCTTCTTGTAGGTGAACTGTTCAAAGAACAAGGCCAACCATACGAAAGTGAAATTCCAACAGACGACAGGATCTCGTAGCTATATTGCACACTGTGAGGCTCTTGTAATTAGCTACCATGTCACTCTTTTCGCTGTAACATATTATCAGATCTATATTGACTTGTTCGAAATGCAGAGGAAAGCCCGCAAGGACCAAAAAGTACCTGAACCAAATGCTGTGGAAATCTTCAAGGACCGTCACACTAGCAAGAATAAGGGCATGACTACACCAGTCAAATTTGCTGTTGTAAGTCCTTAATCCTCATGCCTTTTAACTACTACTTACTCTGACTTGTGCCTTGAACTGCATGGTTTGCAGCCAATGTCTATTACTCTTTTCAATTTTATACACAATTATCTTAGCGTATCATTGCACCTTACAAGGTTTAAAAGAGAGGAGTGATGTTCCTTTGATCTTGACCCGTAATCTAGTTCCGTGCTGGACTTGCCCACACAACATTACAATTCCCTGTTTGTCTGTTCTCAGTTGTTTTGTGATATGAATGATTTCATACTATGCTTACTGTATTATAAACTTCGTCTCTTTATCCTTAGCCCTCAATACAATGTGAAGAAATAGACAATACATTAGTGATGGTACATGGTCATATGTTTGGAACCTGGTTTTATTATGTACTTTGCAATAAAATACAACTAATATTTTACATGGGTTCACCAGAATAAGTTATGTATATAGACCAAAGCTATTTTGTTTGGTTTTGCTGCCTCCTTAATATCTTCTGTTCTGGTACTACTAATGTAAAACCTCAACTTTTCAGCGAGCTATGGAAAATGGTGGAACCGCCACATTCTGAAGGTGGCGAGGCAACTATAACCGCAATGTCAGCTCTTGCTGCAGTGGGTCAGTACCTGTCCACTAATAGTGCCAAAAGCACGTTCCTGTGTAATACTGGATTGGTTGTTAAGGCAATATCGTCCAAACTGCCTCATGATCAAGATATGCAAGCTCAAAGCAATGTTGTATCTGCGCTCCAGACACAAGTCTATTCCCTAACAGAGACCCTTTGTGAAACAAGGAGAAACATTGCTCAATGTCGTCAAGATATGCATGGTTTTGAAACCAGACTATCAGACATTTGCTATGTTGTTCAGGAGCCTAGGGGAAATTAAGGCGAGGGTTATGGTGCTCCATCAGACAATACATCATGAAAACGTAACAGTTAGGTCAAATGAATTGAGCTTTTGAACTTCTGGTGGTGCATTTATCTGCTAGACTGTTAATTTTTATGCCAACCTTCCTTTTGTTATATAGTTGTAATTTTTTTGGTGTGATACAAAATTTATTCTTAACGTGCAGCCACCAGCTGAAGAAAACAGCAGGCCATTTTTGTATAGTGTAGGGTGTTCCCTATATTTGCACTGGTGGAGATCTATGATGCCGAGTGGATGTAATCTATGCAATCGCCTTAATAGCCTAGCGTTAGTTTCGGTCTTATTTATTTCCTAGTCTTATTTTTCCCTGGTTTGCTAGTGGCCGCAACTACCATGGGCCATATACGGGCCGTCGATAAATGGGCCTGTAATCAGTGGGCCTCGGGCCGTCGGATAAATGGGTCTACATGGACCGTAATCGGGCGTAATTGGTATCGGCCCAGCATGGTAACAGGCTGTTAACAGGCCATAGGACAGCAAAGGCTTAATTCTATCACAAGCATAGCGGGTCGTTAATGGGCCAGAATATAGGACGGGCTGGAAACGGCGCAACGGGTTAACAGGCCAGAAACGGGCCGACTCTTGCCATGGGCCAAATTTGGCCCATTAGGGTAACAGGCTAGTAACGGGCCAACTCTTGCCATGGGCCGAATTTGGCCCATTAGGGGAACACGCCAATAACGGGCCGACTCTTTTCATGGGCCGAATTGGGCCCATTAGGGGAGCAGGCCAATAACGTTCCAGAAGTAATCGAGGGCCGAAAAGGAGCCCAAGAACGTATGGGCCGTCAATAGGCCGAAAGCTAACATGGGCTGGAAACGGCCCATGTAAATCGCGGGCCGTTAACGGGTATAAACAAAATTATTGTTCATTATGGGCTAGAGTCACCATGGGCCTGTAAAGGGCCGAAAGATAAGAAGGCCTCATATGGGCCGAAAGACGTCGTGGGCCATACATGGGCCGAAAGTGAAATGGGCTGGTGTTATATTCGACGGCCCACATGACGTTGTTGGGCCGATTTCCTTTAGGGCCTAACGGGCCGTAAGTTAACGGGCCGTAAAATGGGCTATTTGCGAAGAGACCGTTAACAGGCTTTTCATGGGCCAGCCCATTAACTTTTGACCAAGTCAGACGGGTCGGCTTTGTAAGCTAAATGGGCTAGTGGTGGGCCGTGGCACGTGTCGACATATCATAGGCGCCTATCTGACCCACTGACGAGCTGACACAAGTTTCGTCCGGCCAATAAGAATTTTACACGTGGAAATTTCCCATTGGTCGGGGCTATTAACGGGTTATCGGATCCAAAACCCGACCCGATAGCTTAACGGTGTCCCGTTACGGTGGATGCCACATGTCGGTCACCCTTGACGAAAGCACTTCTGTGACACGTGATTTATTGTCATGGAAGTGGACACTTTCATGATGATAATTTTGGTAATGTCATGGAACACTTCTACGACAGCACAGGTATGACTATCTTGATTCTGTCATAAAATTTTCATGGATGTACATGCATTACAAAAAACGCGACCTACTGTGACAAACACATATCATCATAGAAGTGTATTTTTTTGTAGTGAGAGAAGATTCAAATATTGTTCATAGATAGACTTGATCATAAACCCACAATTCATCGATCTCAACAAACACACCGCAAAAAGAAGATTACATCGAATAGATCTCCACAAGAGAGGGGGAGAACATTGTATTGAGATCCAAAAAGAGAGAAGAAGCCATCTAGCTAATAACTATGGACCCGTAGGTCTGAGGTGAACTACTCACACTTCATCGGAGGGGCTATGGTGTTGATGTAGAAGCCCTCTGTGATGGGTACCCCCTCCGTCGGAGCTCCGGAACAGGCCCCAAGATGGGATCTCGTGGATACAGAAAGTTGCGGTGGTGGAATTAGGGTTTTGGCTCTGTCTCTGATCGTTTGGGGGTACGTAGGTATATATAGGAGGAAGGAGTACGTCGGTGGAGCAACAGGGGGCCCACGAGGGTGGAGGGCGCGCCTGGGGGGTAGGTGTGCCCCCTACCTCGTGGCCTCCTCCTTTGTTTCTTGACATTGGGTCCAAGTCCCCTGGATCATGTTCGGTGAGAAAATCATGTTCCCGAAGGTTTCATTCCGTTTGGACTATGTTTGATATTCCTTTTCTTCGAAACCCTAAAATAGGCACCAAAAAACAGCAATTCTGGGCTAGGCCTCCGGTTAATAGGTTAGTCCCAAAATAATATAAAAGTGGATAATAAAGCCCAATTATGTCCAAAACAGTAGATAATATAGCATGGAGCAATCAAAAATTATAGATATGTTGGAGACGTATCAAAATTGCATCTTGGTAAGAAGTGGGGTTTCTTCATCTTCGGGCAGCGGAGCCGGACTATAAATCCGTCCCGCTAGATTGACCCAGGCCTGAAAAAGAAATTTACAAGCAGGCTTAGTATCCTTCCTCGAAGTATGTCCTTAAAGACTACACCTTGATGACTTACCGAATTGGCCTGACGCTTAAAGTTGAGCCCATGATCTTTGGTAAAGAGAGGCAGCGTCTCGCTTCCCTTGAAGAGCACCTTCCAGATATCTTCGTGCGTTGTGCCAAAGAGCCTTAGCAGTGTCTGGTGCTCGGCCGGATTGAACTCCCACAAATAACAGGTCCGGCGCTGACATGGAATGACCGGGCGTACAAGCATGACCTGGATCACATCAATGAGCTTGATCTTCTGGGTCATCATATTCTGGAGGCACGTTTGGAGCCCCGTGATCTCTTCCAGAGATCCCCAGGTCAGGCCCTTCTCCTGCCAGGAGGTAAGCCGCATCGGGACTCCGGATCGAAAGTTGGAAGCTTCTGCCTAGTTGGCGTCGCGTGCCTCGGTGATATAGAACCACCCCGATTGCCATCCCTTCACCATATCTACAAAGGAGCCTTCAAGCTAGGTAGTATTGGGCATCCTGCCCACCATGGCACCTCCGCACTCGGCCTGTTGGCCGTACACCACCTTTGGCTTTACATTAAAAGTCTTCAGCCATAAGCCAAAGTGAGGTGGGATGCGGAGAAAGGCTTCGCACACAACTATGAATGCGGAAATATTGAGGATAAAATTGGGGGCTGGATCGTGGAAGTCCAACCCATAGTAAAACATCAATCCACGTACAAATGGATGAAGAAGGAATCCCAGCCCACGGACGAAGTGTGTGAGAAACACAACCCTCTCGTGGGGATCGGGGGTAGGGACGATCTGCCCTCTTTCCGGGAGTCGGTGAGCAATCTCATTGGCTACATAGCCAGCCTCCCGGAGCTCCGTGATGTGCTTCTCCTTAACGGAGGAGGCCGTCCACTTGCCTCCAGCTCCGGATCCAGACATGATTGGAGTGTCTTCTTGTACAAGGAAAAGCCGAAAGCTTGGGCGCTAGAGCTCAAGGACGGAAGGACTGGAGATGAAGAAGGGTATGGGTGAAGGAAGAGTGTCCTTATCCCCTTATAAAGACCGCGAATATCAAGCGCCTGCCCGCTCGCCTTGAACTTGCTTATTCCCGAGAGTCGTGCAAAATGACACGGTTGGGTTATCCACGCCCGTATTGATGAGAATCCCATAATAAGGGGGGCACGATCTCTGCTTTGACAAGACGTGCCAATGACAACCGCGTCTCGCAACATGGAGCGGTGGACGAAAAACGGTTCGAAATTACGGCCGAACAAACGCGATGTCATATTGTAAAAGCTGTCAACAGATTAGACTTGTGTAAGAATGTATGTTCTCTCTGCGGTTATATATGGCGTGTGTGACAGGTCCGGATACAGTCATCGCATCCGAAGACAATCTTGAAGTTCGGAAAGAAGGGAACCCGCCTTGCAATGCTAAAGACAAATCTGCGCGCCGGACTCCTCGTCATTGAAGCCAGGTTCAGGGGCTATTGAGGGACTCCTGGACTAAGGGGTCCTCGGGCGTCCGGCCTGTTATCTATGGGCCGGACTGATGGGCCGTGAAGACATGAAAGCCGAAGACTGCACCATGTCCGGATTGGGCTCTAGTTGGCATGGAAGGCAAGCTTGGCGACCGAAGATTCCTTCTTATGTAACCGACTCCATGTAAACCCTAGATCCCCTCGGTGTCTATATAAACCGAAGGGGATAGTCCGGAAAGGACACCGCATATATTTTCATTACCATACCCACATAGGCTAGACTTCTAGGGTTGAGCCATTACGATCTCGTGGTAGACCCACTCTTGTAACACTCATATTCATCAATATCAATCAAGAAGGACATAGGGTTTTACCTCCATAGAGAGGGCCCGAACCTGGGTAAACATTGTGTCCCCGTCTCCTGTTACCATCGATCCTAGGCGCACAGTTCGGGACCCCCTACCCGAGATCCGCTGGTTTTGACACCGAAAGGCACCTCTTCCCATTACAACATAAATAGATCAAGTTGGCCAAACTAAACCCAAATACCGGAGAAGAAATACAAGGCTATAAGAGATCCTGCATATAAGAGATCAAAGAAGCTCAAATAACCTTCATGGATAACAAAAGATATGACTAATCATAAACTCGAAGTTCATCAGATCCCAACAAACACACTGCAAAAAGAATTACATCATATGGATCTCCAAGAGACCATTGTAATGAGAATCAAGAGAGAGAGAGAGAGATGAAGCCATCTAGCTACTAACTACGGACCCGAAGGTCTACAAAGAACTACTCACGCATCATCGGAGAGGCACCAATGGAGGTGGTGAACCCCATCCGAGATGGTGTCTAAATTGGATTTGGTGGTTCTAGACTCTGCGGCAGCTGGATGAATATTTCATCGACTCCCCTAGGGTTTTGGGAATATTTGGGTATTTATAGAGCAAAGAGGCGGTCCGGAGGGCACCCGAGGTGGGCACAACCCACCAGGGTGCGCCTGGGCCTCCTGGCGCGCCCTGGTGGGTTGTCCCCTCCTCGGGACTCCCCCCAGGTGCAACCAGGGCCCAACATGTTACTTCTGTTCCATAAAAAATCTCTGTAAAGTTTAATGGTATTTGGACTCCATCTGATATTGATTTTCTGTGATGTAAAAAACACGGAAAAAACAGGAACTGGCACTTGGCACTATGTCAATAGGTTAGTACCAAAAAATGATATAAAATGACTATAAAATGATTATAGAACATCCAAGATTGATAATATAACAACATGGAACAATCAAAAATTATAGATACGTTGGAGACGCATAACTCACTGACGCAAAAACCAGAGATATCATTGAATCTAGGATGTTGCGGATAAACTGAGCTTTTGCTGATTTGATAGTAGAATCTAAAGAAGAAGCTACTGACACCGAATCAGATGATGAAGAATTCTACAAAAGAATTGGGAGAAGCAACATATGTTGCTATTGAATCATCGAAGAACTTCGTCGAATCAGACACTGATAGTAATGATTCAAGCATTGATGAACCAATCACCTTTTGTCTCATGGAAAAATCTTCAAAGGATCAGGTATCATCCAAATACCTAAGATCCATGAACGAATATTATCCTGAATATATATCTTATGCCAAGCTGGTCAAGATTGCTAAATCTCCACATGATGAAATTGAAATGCTTGAGAGAAATCTCAGGAAAACTGAAGTATTACTAGTCGAAGAGATGGAGAAGAATCAAAAGTTGATTGAAGAGCAAGATGCTTTTTCATCAACTATTGATAACCTTACCATTCGATATGACTCACTCGTAGTTGACTGCGAGAGTTTGTCAAATGAACTCCTTAACAAGAATCAAGAACTCGTGTGACTGAAAGAGTCGCATAATGAGCTGGCTTCAGAAAAAGCTTCTCTCTTCACCAAGCAATCTATTCAACTTCATGATGGTTGTGTACCCCCATGCTTAACTTGCCTAAAACGTAGCAATGCATATTCTCATGCTGAAACTTCTAATGTTGTGAAAGAGAATACCGCTACTACTATGAATGGTACCACTAATCCCTCTTCCGAGGATTTTGCTGCTATTACTGAAGAGAATTCCAGGTTAAAAGGCTTACTTGAGACTGGAATGCTAAGGAGCCTGAAAGGGCATCAAACCTTATGTGATGTGCTCAAGAAGTCTATACTTCACAAAAATTCTCAGAAAGAAGGATTAGGTTTCGAAAATAAACTTAATGTGGATGGATCATACATGACTCCCAAACAATATCCTCGTACGACTTGGACTCGAGCAAGTAGTAAAACCCTCAAACCTGAAACTCTATCTGGTTATCTTTCGCCCATTTCTGTTGATACTGACGTGTCAAATGACTCAAATTACAAACTCTTCAAGCAAAAGAATGGTAATATTTTCGCTCGATATGTTGGAGCTAACTGCAGAGTAGGCTCACCCAAGAAGCAAATTTGGGTGAAGAAAAGTACCATTGAAAATTTAGCTGTTACTGCTAACCTGACTTTGCAGGATAATCATCAACGAAGAAATGTTTATCACTCCAATTCTACTCATATATCATTCACGAATGATTATCACCCCATGCTACACCAGAAGGAGTACTTGCATACTTCATCAAATCATTACACTCATGTATCAGGAAACAACTTCACTGCCTATTCATATGATTATCATCATAATGCACAGGTGTCTCGCAGGACTTGCCGAAGAAATATTCCAAGCAAGGCAAAGAAGATGAGATCCTCTCCTCCCACACAAGTGTGGGTAGTGAAGAAGAACTAAGCACCTCTTGCAGGAAACCTTCTCAGGCATATCCCATGTTTATCTCAAGCCCTGAGATCATTTATTGTTGGTGTTTGTCTTTATGAGTTTCTTTTTCTTGCAGTGTTTGTGTTTTGGTTTTGTTTGTGTTGTGCCTCGAGTCTATGCCTTTTCTGGTTTTTACTCAGTCTCTCGTGTCCCAAACATGCACCTTGATCTGAAGAAGATTTCACCCCTATGTCCTTGATTGCGAATGAAATCAACTTCATTTTCCTTCTGTTTTAGCGCTTGCGCTTCCTCAAACCCGTCGGCATCCAGTTCAGTTACCAATATTTTCATAGGAAATGGCTGACAAGTGCCCACGATCTCTTGATCGTGATCTCGTCCGTTGAATGTGGAACATCCCGAGTATTTTGTCTATAGATTTCGGAGTGGGCGGTTTGTCCCTCGGGCTATATATAAACCCTCGCCTCTGGTTTCTTCTTCCATAGCTCATTCCCTGTTCGGCCTCAAACCCTACTCTCGCACTCCTCCCGGGCCCAAGTTCGAAGCAGCATCGACGCCAAGCCTCGCTGTGCAACTCTGGTGAAGCTCCGTCAACGTTGATCACGCCAGTGCGGTAACTCTCCTCATCCGTGCTGCCATAGTCGATCTGTTTCGCCAAGTTAGGACATTCAAATCTAGAACTTGCTCTACCCACTTCCTGTTCTAGAGCAGTTCATTCCGACGCCATTTTTTTCTTGTGTTATTCCCTGCGGTAGATCTTCTAGGTTCTCTAAGTTGTGACATGTACGGTTTGTAGTTGTTCCTCGTACTAGTCTCTAGGATCTAGGGTTCACTGTGTATACTCGAAAGATTAGAGGAATGGTTTTACTGTCTTATGGCATATCGCAATTCCCTTGATGATATCTTGCAAGTATATGCCTTGAATCCCTTGCTTCTTCCTGAAAAACCATCTGTTTTGAGTTAAATTTTCTCTGTGCATGCTTGTGCTTCTTCTGTGCTTTCTTTAGATTTTCTATTTTCCTTCGGGAGTGGTCATGTGGTCGAAAGAAAATCAGCAAAGCCACCAAGAGCACCGAAGAAAAAGGCCGAATCCGAATCTGCTGAAGAAGACGATGATGTTCCCTCAGCTCAAAGTCAGCCAGAGGATGAGCTAGTCACAGACTCCAAAAACATACAGGGCTCCACCTAGTGTGGAAACTGCTCAAGAGAGGAACAACAAACTACAAAAGATTCGTCGTCATTGGGCGAAGAAATGGTTTAATTATGAGAACATCCGAAGGAAATACCAGATCTTGTTTGCATTCACTCTGCCTTGGAATGATTGAATCGCAAAGGGACGCCTTGCACAAGATGATGAAAAAGTAAGGCCAGCTCCGCCTCCCAACATGCATGCCAATTCCTTGAAAACCATAATTGATTTTCCCGAAGAAGTTGCAAAAAAGGGAAAAGTCCAAGGCCAAGCGTGAGGCAAGGCTTACTTACTAAAATCAAGTGAAACAACGAAATGTTGAGTTGACTCAACATGATGTGATCAAAAAGAAGGAAAGGGCATCCGCCTGTAAAGAAAAGAAGAAGAGGAAGTCTATTTCTCCTCATGTTCCAAAGAAGAAGTTCGTTGCAACAAATCAAGGGAAGTTGCTCCTACCTCATCCGCTGAGGATTCGTCTGATGATAATGCTAGTGAATAAATTCCCATGTATGATCATAAAGCGCTACTCGACAAGCCATACCAAACCCCATCTCCAGCAAAGATTTCACCACCAGTGGGATCTTCACCAAGACTTGCTCCCGTCCCCTCAGAAAAACCTTCGGGTTCTGCTGGCCCAGTGTCGAAGAAAAAGCAGATTACTGATGAGAAAGCTACTGCTCCTGCCAAGAAGGCGAAGAAAATCATTCATGTTTCCACAGAGGAATATGATTTTGATCTTATATTCGACATCATTGAAGGTGCCTTGTCGGTGTCGAAACCGGCGGATCTCGGGTAGGGGGTCCCGAACTGTGTTTCTAAGGCGGATGGTAACAGGAGGCAGGGGACACAATGTTTTACCCAGGTTCGGGCCCTCTTGATGGAGGTAAAACCCTACGTCCTGCTCGATTTATTCTTGATGATATGGGTATTACAAGAGTTGATCTACCACGAGATCGGAGAGGCTAAACCCTAGAAGCTAGCCTATGGTATGTTTGTATGTTGTATATGATCTATCGACTAGCCTGGCCTCGGTTTATATAATGCACCAGAGGCCTAGGATAACAAGAGTCCTAGCCAAATACGCCGGTGGGGAGGAGTCCTTGTCTTGATCGCCAAGTCTTGTGGAATCTTCCTTGTATGCGGCAACTGTCCGAACTGGCCCATGAGTATGCGACCATGGGGGTCCTCGGCCCAATCCAACTGATCGGGAGACGACGTGATGAGTACCCCCTAGTCCATGACACCGTCAGTAGCCCCCTGAACCGGTCTTCAAGTTAGGGACCCTCCTCGATTCTTACGAACTGTTCTTCATCTTCGGTCGTCGGTCTTGAAAACTGGTTCCACAAATCTTCTCACCTCCGATCTTGAGGATCGCCGAAATGCATTCGACGAGTTTACACATCGGGTATCCGAGGAGCCCCTTTAAGTTTCCGGCCTTTATCAATGCCTTGTTATTTTTATGCCGCACCTCGGGTTTGAAGTTATTCCCGGGCGGCAGCATCCTCTTGCGTCCGAGCTCCAACGCCGAACTACATTCGAGGTATCTTTTGCAGCCGAGCACCAACGCCGGATCACTTCACAGCTCTAACGCCAGAATGTATCCGAGCTCCAACGCCAGACTATGTATCCGAGCTCCAACACCGGACTATGTATCCGAGCTCCAACGCCGGACTGCATCCGAGCTCCAACGCCGGACTGTATCCGAGGTGGCGCAAATCACCTTGGTTCAAAGAAGTTTGAAGGAGTTTAGCCGAGCTTAATGCTGGAAATGCCCTCTATGGAGCCAGCCACTAGCGCCCGAGCTTTATGCCGGACTGCTTCCGAGGTGGTGCACCACCCCGAATGTGGGCCGATTTTTGTCAATATTTTTGATTGGTGCAATTTATTCACTGCCGAGATATATAGCCAGTAGCCCTCAAGGTGGGTATCGGTCTAAAACCCGAGATGCACATGAAGGATGACATAAGACCGCAGATCCCAGTAGCCACTGAGACTCAGGTTGATTTGCAAAATCGGTCTGAGGATCAAGTCCTAGCTCGGCAGAATACTTCGGGACACAAAAGGCGGCGTGTTCAGTCCTCGAGACTCAGGTTGGGTGCGGCCGACCAACCCGAGGATCAAAATCTCCTCGGAAACGGTATTACACTTAAAATTTTCTACATTGGACAGGCAATGCAGTAGCCCCCGAGACACTGGTCGGGTGGCAACACCAGATCAGGGGATTGATGTGCCCCTTTAATATTTGTAAATAATAAGCCCGAAGCCTAGTAGCCCTCGAGCCTTAATGCGGGCATGGGTGACCGGATTAAGGATTGATATCCATAGTAAAATCACAAATTATGTGTAATGACTCTATGTATCCAAGTACTTTACGTCATTAATGCTCGGATCCGCATTGTACAAAACTTTGTTGACCGACCATCGACTTCCACCTCCTCGGCCAATAGCCGAGGAGTGTTTGTCCTACTTTATAAAGCCTTTATGAGGGCAAAGATTTACAACAAACAAGGCACTCTGGCCATATGGTTTTATAAACAAAGGTACGCAGAGAGATATGTTATATTACTGTTTAACAGAAGAAATCTCTTCCAAAGAAAATAGTCCCGCTATCGGTTCCTTTCTTTGGGTTGTCATGCTAAGCATGATCATGAAACCTCAGCTCCAATGTAAGAGCAAAATATCGAGGACTTAGTTTGGGAGGCCAGTTAATAGCCCCCGGTAGTGTTCGGCGACAGTCGAGGTCAAGCCGTAAACACTTCGGTCATTGTTATGAATGGCACGTCATTTAACACCGTCATCGGATCGCTGACCAGTTTACACTTATTGTGACAGTCAGTTTTTGGCTTTCTCCACTGAGGTGCTTAACCATGTGAGCTGGTAGCACAATCGCAGTGGTTCTCCCTTTTCACACCTAGCCGAACAAAGCGGAACGTAGGAGGCAAGCGCAGGAGCCAGGCAACCCAACTATTGACTGAAGACACAATTCGAAACCGATGCATATATAGCAATATCCGAGAATGTTTTTACCGAATCTCTAAAGGTGTCCGGCATTGCACTGCGAGACTTGTGCTGAAAACACACAAATAGTTTAAAAGTTCCATAAGCTTGGAAAACCAAAAAACATTAGTAAAAACTTGACGTCTGAACAAGATCTAGTGTTCGGTGCCAATCCGAAAATTGGCCTTAGCAAAAGAAGTGCTTCTGTCGTGCTTTAACATGATACATCATATCTCAAGACTTCAAGCGGGTCAGCCTACGGCTTCAACCTCCTATCCCGAGGGCGGAGTACTTCTCATTAGGCCAGTTTAGCAAACTAAATTCTAGCGGCTTTGAGAGAGAAATTAGGCTCCCCGGGTAGTGACCACACGCTCGTGTCGAAAAAAGGAGTGATAGATAATAATAATAATAATAATAATAATAATAATAATAATAATAATAATAATAATAATAATAATAAAACTTTGCAACGACTAAGAAGAAGAACACTTATCATAAAACGACTCGTATAAATTTAAGAGCCCCTAAGTGACTTGGGTAAAAGAATGATTGCATGTACTGAAGTACTTATATCATATCTATGTTCAACCGAACTTTAAACGCGTCTTAACCGACTGTCGGCTTCTCCCTCTTCAGTCAAGGACCGAAAAGTGTTATGTACTCCATCTGTCGAGAATATCGACGGTGTTTCCAATAACCAGGCAATTAGGCCATAAGGCTATAACAGACAAAGCGCGCTCAGGGAACTTATGCTATATTACTACGAAGTGTAAGAAGCATCTTCGAAGAAAATAGTACCCCCACCGATACCTTTCTTCGGTGCTCATTGTTATTATGAGACTTGTGCAATAGATTTTTTATACTCATGAGTTCCGTTGTGTGCCGACCATCATTGAAAACTATAAGAGCGCTAGCTTTCGGCTTCACCCAGTCCGAGGTCCGGCTCGGATGACCCGATCGTGACAATCGCTGAGGTGCTCCATTTACTCCCTAGCTGAACAATCGGGAAAGTAGGGGTAAACACAGGAGCGAGGCAACCCAGCTTGCAAATCGCTTAAGTCAATATGGTGCATATTGTGGCGTAATACACGAACAAGGAACGAAGCCGTACAAGTATAATCATATGCAAGAGGAAAAGCTTCATGAAGGAAGCCCCCAAATGAATTGGGTATTTGAATTTATGTGTCACAAACAAAGTTTGGACAAGGAAATTTTTTACAAGCAACTTTTTTCCAAAAAGTATAATGCTTGGTCGAACCGAACACAAGTTAGAAATTAAAGCTTTGAGCATGAAAGCGACTTAGCTAGTTAATGTTTTCAGTATTGATGACGCGGTCCGAGCTTGATGCAGGACAAGGTTCCATCCGCCAAGCCGGTCCCGAGGTGGCGGAGCGGAGAGCTCGACACGTCGAAGTGGTGACATAGCACGGTCAATGCAGACCGGCAGAGTGACGCCGAAGTCCCCGGATCATTTTCCTGTGCACAAAAAATAGTGCAAACCGGAGATAATAGTAATAATGATAATTAAAAAAATTGTTGCATAATAAATAATTTATGCAAAGTGAGTAATAAAAGAAATATGGCCTGGCGCCGAAGTCAATGTCGATGCAGGGCATCGGCGTGATGCTGTAAAGGCGTGGCAAAGCCTGAATTCACAGGTCGGTCTGAGCTCCGGATGCGGCGTTCGCCAGACTATGTACGGAAACTGACCGAACCACCATGCGACTGTCGTTAATGCGGCCACCATTTGATAGACCTGTGTATATATGATGGACAAACCAGAGTAATAATTCCTTGGGAAAAATGAACCCAAACAAACAAAAAATACTTGGATTAATAGCACCTGGTTTATTTGTTGTAGCAATCCGAAGGAAGGTGATTCCCAAAATTGGGACTCGATCCGCACACCCATTGCCTGGTGGGCGATAAAACGACGGCATGGCAATGCTGGCAAAGGTTGGCTCGCCGAGGCAAAGCCCTCGGTCCAGTTAACGTGACGGAGCTGGTCGGCTAGTGACGCCGAAGTGTCCGGAGTAGGTTGATGAAGAGATGGCGAAGCCCCCGGTCCAGCCGAGATGTCGAAGCCTCGATGTCAACCGATGAGTCGAAGTAGGTCGACGTGATGGACACCAGCTTGAAGAAGCAATAGTGCGGCCCTATCGATGCAGGTCGTGACGTGGTCGATGCCGGCTTGATGAAGCGACCATGCGGCAATGCTGGTATGCCCGCTCCCTGTAATCCGTAGGGCGGCGATGTTGGTGATGATTTATCTTTTGCAATGCCGGACTCTAGTTCGGCTTGTTGAGATGATGATCTGAAGAAGTTGAGCTCGGCTCAACAAAGTGACGACGTGTCTACCACAGGTCGGCAGCCATGGAGCAATATTGCCGGACTGGTTTGACACCAGCATGATGTTGAAGATCATGTTCAAAAGATCTTAAAGTTAGCGGGATGTGTTCGGAAACAAAACACAATACCCCATACAAAACTTCCTTCAAAAGGGATGTCCGAAATCCCGTTCATAAAAAAGACGAACTTGGGTCGGATTCGTTTTTGCGCAGAAAACAGATCAGAAATGTGATGCACTAGTCGGAAGGTTCCCGGAGTTTGGACGGTCGGATCGAGCTGAAATTTTGAGAGGTGGTAGATATAGGAATTCCGGAGCCGATCAACGGTTGGATCTTCCAAAGGACGTCCGCGCTAGAAGCTGGACACCACACCCTAAACTCGTCCAGATTCCCGTCCAGATTTGACAGGGCTCCGGTATATCGTGGATTGCCAGAGATTCCTCCATCGGAACTCGACGAAGTTTTTCAAGGTTGTTGTAGACTCAATTCCACACAATTCCACTGAAGCAATCGTTAAAAAGACACTTGAGGAGGCAGTGGCGGCGGACACAAGTTTGCTGTCCAGAAAAACAACACGGTCGCCCGAGGGCAATGTTGACGTTGAGCCCCCGGGCTCCTTGGATGATTCCTCCATGATCTTGATAGAGATCGGAGTTGATGTTTATAAATGCCCTCATCCGAACATGACGATCGGAGGTAGGGCGCAGTCCTTGGTCGAACCAAGGTGACCAGTCGAGCTAGTGACGAAGATGCCGAAGTCGCAGTTGATCTACAGGCGAGCCATCAACCTTTTATCGAACACACAACGGAACTCTCAATGAAAGCACCAATGTCGGTGCCAAAACTGGCGGATCTCGGGTAGGGGGTCCCGAACTGTGCGTCTAAGGCGGATGGTAACAGGAGGCAGGGGACACAATATTTTACCCAGGTTCGGGCCCTCTTGATGGAGGTAAAACCCTACGTCCTGCTCGATTTATTCTTGATGATATGGGTATTACAAGAGTTGATCTACCATGAGATCGGAGAGGCTAAACCCTAGAAGCTAGCCTATGGTATGATTGTATGTTGTATATGATCTATCGACTAGCTTGGCCTTGGTTTATATAATGCACTAGAGGCCTAGGATAACAAGAGTCCTAGCCGAATACGTCGGTGGGGAGGAGTCCTTGTCTTGATCGCCATGTCTTGTGGAATCTTCCTTGTATGCGGCAACTGTCCGAACTGGCCCATGAGTGTGTGGCCATGGGGGTCCTCGGCCCAATCCAACTGATCGGGAGACGACGTGATGAGTACTCCCTGGTCCAGGACACCGTCATGCCTCATATGATGTTGATCTAGCTGATTTTGGCAGTTAGGGTCTGCCTAAAGATGTTACCGGGATGGTAGTAAAGCACTTCTCTGATCTGAAGGAAATCACCAAAGAACTCAACCAAGCTGTCAATGATAAGAAGCTTCTAGAGAAAATGAGAAGGGAAGCTAAATCTGAGTCTGAAAGAAAAGATGTGAACAAGGCAATTCTTGAGAGCACCAAAGCCCTCACTACCATCAGGAATAACAAGATTGATTGGTACTCCATTATGAAGAAGGATGTCTCTCAGCCCTGTGATCGCAAAATCGAAGATATTTAGCATCAAGAAGATCTTGCTCGTTGCTACGTCTTGAGCTTGCGTTGGTTTTCCCCGAAGAGGAAGGGATGATGCAGCAGAGTAGCGTAAGTATTTCCCTCAGTTTTTGAGAACCAAGGTATCAATCCAGTAGGAGCCCACGCTCAAGTCCCTCGTACCTGCACAAAGTGATAGCTACTCGCAACCAACGCGATTAGGTGTTGTCAAGCCCTTCACAGTCACTTACGAGAGTGAGATCTGATAGATATAATATTTTTGGTATTTTTGGTATAAAGATGCAAAGTAAAAAGTAAAGGCAAAGTAAAAAGCAAAGTAAAAAGCAAAGCAAAATTAAAGTAATGGAGATTGATATGATGAGAATATACCCGGGGGCCATAGGTTTCACTAGTGGCTTCTCTCAAGAGCATAAGTATTCTACGGTGGGTGAACAAATTACTGTTGAGCAATTGACAGAATTGAGCATTGTTATGAGAATATCTAGGCATGATCATGTATATAGGCATCACGTCCGTGACAAGTAGATCGAAACGATTCTGCATCTACTACTATTACTCCACTCATCGACCGCTATCCAGCATGCATCTAGAGTATTAAGTTAAAACAGAGTAACTGTAACGCCCTCGATGCGGCTATATCTCCCACGTGTCGAAGCACGACTTAGAGGCATAACCGCATTGAAAGCAATGTCGCAAGTGAGGTAATCTTCACACAACCCGTGTAATACATAAGGGAAAGAGATACATAGTTGGCTTACAATCGCCACTTCACACAATACATGAATAAAGCATTACATCATCCAGATACACTCAGGGTCCGGCTACGGAACCAAAATAAAAGAAGACTACCCCAAATGCTACACAGATCCCCGATCGACCCCAACTGGGCTCCACTACTGATCAACTAGAACGAAACAACACAAAGGACAAGATCTTCATCGAGCTCCTCCTTGAGCTTGGTTGCGTCATCTGCACGGTATCATCGGCACCTGCAAACTGGTTTTGGAAGTATCTGTGAGTCACGGGGACTCGACAATCTCACACCCTCGCGATCAAGACTATTTAAGCTTATAGGAAGGGTAAAAGGTATGAGGTGGAGCTGCAGCAAGCGACTAGCATATATGGTGGCTAAACATACACAAAATAGAGCGAGAAGAGAAGGTAAAAGCACGGTCGAACAACTATGATCAAGAAGTGATCCTAGAACAACCTACACCAAACATAACTCCAACACCATGTTCACTTCTCGGACTCCGCCGAGAAGAGACCATCATGGTTACACACGCGGTTGATGTATTTTAATTAAGATCAACTTCAGGTTTTCTACAACCGAACATTAACAAATTCCCATCTGCCCATAACCGCGGGCACGGCTTTCAAAAGTTCAAATCCTTGCAGGGGAGTCCCAACTTAGCCCATCACAAGCTCTCACGGTCAATGAAGGATATTCCTTCTCCCGAGACATTCCGATCAAGCTCGGCATCCCGGTTACAAGACATCCTCGACAATGGTAAAACAAGTCTAGGAACACCGCCCGAATGTGCCGACAAATCCCGATAGGAGCTGCACATATCTCGTTCTCAGGGCACACTCAGATGAGACATCCTACGAGTAAAACCAACCCTCAGGTTGCCCCGAGGTGGCCCCGCAGTCTACTCGGTCGGACCAACACTCAGAGGAGCACTGGCCTAGGGGGGTTAAAATAAAGATGACCCTTGAGTCTGCAGAACCCAAGCAAAAGAAAAGGCTAGGTGGCGAATGGTAAAACCAATGTTGGGCATTGCTGGAGGAGTTTTATTCAAGGCGAACTGTCAAGGGGTTCCCATTATAACCCAACCGCGTAAGGAACGCAAAATCCGGGAACATAACACCGATATGACGGAAACTAGGGCGGCAAGAGTGGAACAAAACACCAGGCATGAGGCCGAGCCTTCCACCCTTTACCAAGTATATAGATGCATTAATTAAATAAGAGATATTGTGATATCCCAACAAAATATCCATGTTCCAACATGGAACAAGCTCCAATCTTCACCTGCAACTAACAATGTTATAAGAGGGGCTGAGCAAAGCGGTAACATAGCCAAACAACGGTTTGCTAGGACAAGGTGGGTTAGAGGCTTGGCTTAACAATATGGGAGGCATGATAAGCAAGTGGTAGGTATCGCAGCATAGGCATAGCAAAAAGAGCGATCAACTAGCAAGCAAAGATAGAAGTGATTTCGAGGGTATGGTCATCTTGCCTGAGATCCCGCAAGGAAGAAGAACTAGTCCATAAAGAAGACAAACGGACGTAGACGAACGGGTCCTCACAAACGCGACGTTATCGGAACCAACCCGAAGAAGCAACACCGGAAAGAAGCACACAACATTGTAAACAACCACGACATAAGCATGGCATGATGCACAATCAAGTATGATGCATGTCCGGTTTAATGAAGCATGGCACGGCAAAATGCACAAACAATCCTACAAATTAAGTGGAGTTCAACATGCAACTCCGTTGCATATTGACGAAACACCACATGCAAGTTATTTAGTTCAATCTCGTTTATGTACCCAACAATATTAAATGTTGTTAAACATGGCAAGAGGGTGAAGCAAATGAAAACTACCTATCTAGGCAAGTTTAAATGAGGCCGGAACGACAAACAACAAGTCCGGAAACTCCTCATGTACATATTTTGGTTATGGTACTGTTCTGCCCTAAACTATATTTTATAGTTGTTAAACATGCAAAGTGAGGCCACCATGTTAAACTAGGCATTTTTCCACCCCATTTATATATAAAGTTTATTAAAATCCGAGTTTCGGTTATTTAGTTATGAAATAAATCATTTTAGCAAGTTATTTAAACAAATTTAAACAAACAACATTTTAAACATTTTTAACATAGATGAAAGTTGCATATTATTAAACTAGATGAAAATCTAAGCAAGTTTCATATTAATTTTGTTTTAATCCGATGCATGGTTGGAGAGTTATAAAATGCATGATGTTTTGGGGCTATACTGTAAATATGCAGTTTTCTGTAAATACAGAAATTTGTCCTATGGAAAAAAACACACCACGGCCGAAACCGTTGGAACTCGGGTGCTCACCATGGGCTTCAGCCCGGTCCAGTGGTGAGGTGAGGCCAGCAGTGGGGGCGCAGCTGGGCCTCGGGCGCTGGCAGGCCGGCCACTCAGGCGCTGGATGGATCTGGCGATCGATCGGGTCAGCAAGGCAGGGCGGGTTAACGCGAGGCGCTCGTCCTCTGAAAGAAGAACAGAGGCAGCGACAGCCTGCTGGCAAGGAAGAAGACGGCGACGCATCAGACAGCAGCGACGCTGGAAGGTGCAGGGACGTCGAGGAACGGCAAAACGGGGCGGCACCGAGAGGATCTGGACAGAGGGGTCGAGGAGGACGACGGCGGTGAGACACGACAACGAGGTTCGGATGGCCATGGCGGACTCCATGGGCTTGGCAGGGCGGCGCAGGTGGTCTCCTGTAGAGAGAGACGTGAGAGAGAGAGGAAACGGTAGAGGAAGAAGAGAGGAGGACGGGGCCTTGAACCTGATGGCTCGAGGAGAGGTCAAAGGAGGCCGTGGGATCCTGCTGGTGCTGCTTCCCATCGCCGGTGGGGACGGATCGCGAGGAACACGGCGGAGCTCTGGATCGAGAGGAGCTTGGCTCTCTTCGGGCATTGCACGACACGGAAGGGAGGCAGGGAGCAGCGGAAGGAGGAGACGCGCAGGGGAGGGGCGCCATGGATCCTGGGAGCATGCTCGAGCACCTCTTGTTCGGGCGCGGGGGTTGCGAGGACGAAGAACGGCGAGGTGGCGGCTCGGGCTCTCGTGGCGGGGTGAGGAGCTTAGGCAGGGAACAACGGAGATGCTGCAAGTGGAGGTGGATCGAGGAGGGGATGGATTCGAAGGGAGCCATGGGAGGCTCTGGTTGGTGGGGTTCGATGGATTGGGCAGGGGGAATGAGAGGATCCCGAGGTAGCTTGTGAGTTGGTGGCGGCAGCGGACACGGAATGGATGGGACATCCCCTAGGTTTTAAGGTTTTGTCTCAAATTAGACTAGGGGCTCAATATATATATGGAAAGAGGGGAGTTTAGGGTAGATTTGGACCCTCCAATCAAAATTGGGCGGTTCAAGAAAAACTAGGTTAGGAAGCCCAATAAACAAAACGGAGACGTTTTGTAGATGTTTAGGGATGATCCGGATCCAACAGTGACGACTGTCCAGGTCGGGTCCGGGACCGCTTTTCGGACGCGCGCGAGGGGGTTTGATGCACTGAGCAGAGAGGGTTTCGGACTGCGCGATCGCATCGGACAACTCCGGAAGCAAAGAGGGGAAAGAGGATGGACTAGGTGGGCTGTGGCGAGACTGCGAGGGGGAGAAGAGAGAGAGGGACCGACATCTGTTTCCGGAGACCGAAAACGTCCGACATTAGACTGGCTATAATGCCGCTATAGTTATCCGTTGGAGCGTCAAACGAACTCTGAATACGATGAAATTTGACAGGCGGTCTATCTACACTATAATAAGACCACATGTCAACTCTCATCCCATTCCGAGAACATTTTCCGACCACTTATAAAATACTATTTCGGACATGCCGCGGGCGCGTGCGAGTGTGTCTGGGCTCAGGACGGTCAACGGACGGAACTGGGGGAAACACGGACGGATGCAGGTTTTGAAAACATGATGATGCAATGCGGATGATGACATGACAAGATGCAACACGCAAGCGAATGACAAGGAAACACCAGCGAATAACTGGAAGACACCTGGCACATCGGTCTCGGGGCGTCACGGTAACGCCTTAAGCAAGATGACATGATATAGAGAGATAAATTCATGCAATATGAAATAAACCCCATCTTGTTATCCTCGATGGCAACGATACAATACGTGCCTTGCTGCCCCTTCTGTCACTGGGTAAGGACACCGCAAGATTGAACCCAAAGCTAAGCACTTCTCCCATGGCAAGAACTACCAATCTAGTTGGCCAAACCAAACGGATAATTCGAAGAAACTTGCAAAGATAACCAATCATACATAAAAGAATTCAGAGAAGATTCAAATATTATTCATAGATAGACTTGATCATAAACCCACAATTCATCGATCTCAACAAACACACCGCAAAAAGAAGATTACATCGAATAGATCTCCACAAGAGAGGGGGAGAACTTTGTATTGAGATTCAAAGAGAGAGAAGAAGCCATCTAGCTACTAACTATGGACCCGAAGGTCTGAAGTAAACTACTCACACTTCATCGGAGAGGCTATGATGTAGAAGCCCTCCGTGATGACGGTCCTCTTCCGGCGGAGCTCCGGAACAGGCCCCAAGATGGGATCTCGTGGATACAGAAAGTTGCGGCGGTGGAATTACGATTTTGGCTCCTGTTCTAATTGTTTGGGGGTACATGTGTATATATAGGAGGAAGGAGTACGTCGGTGGAGCACCGATGGGCCCACGAAGCAGCGGGCGTGCCCTAGGGGGGGGGGGCGCCCCCCACCCTTGTGACCTCCTCTTTGATCCCTTGCAGTAGGGTCCAAGTCTCCTGGATCACGTTCGGTGAGAAAATCACGTTCTTGAAGATTTTATTCCGTTTGGACTCCGTTTGATATTCTGTTTATCCAAAACACTGAAATAGGCAAAAAACAGCAATTCTGGGCTGGGCCTCCGGTTAATAGGTTAGTCCCAAAAATAATATAAAAGTGGAAAATAAAGCCCAGTATAGTCCAAAACAGTAGATAATATAGTATGGAGCAATCAAAAATTATAGATACGTTGGAGACGTATCAGGCATCCCCAAGCTTAATTCCTGCTCGTCCTCGAGTAGGTAAATGATAAAAAGAGAATTTTTGATGCGGAGTGCTACTTGGCATAATTTCAATGCAAATCTTCTTAATTGTGGTATGAATATTCAGATTAGAAAGATTCAAAACAAAAGTTTATATTGACATAGAAAATAATAATACTTCAAGCATACTAACAAAGCAATTATGTCTTCTCAAAATAACATGGCCAAAGAAAGTTGTCCCTACAAAATATAGTCTGGCTATGCTCCATCTTCCCCACACAAAGTATTTCAATCATGCACAACCCCGATGACAAGCCAAGCAATTGTTTCATACTCTAACTTCTTCAAAACTTTTTCAATCTTCATGCAATACATGAGCGTGAGCCATGGATATAGCACTATAGGTGGAATAGAATGGTGGTTGTGGAGAAGACAAAAAGGAGAAGATAGTCTCACATCAACTAGGCGTATCAACGGGCTATGGAGATGCCCATCAATAGATATCAATGTGAGTGAGTAGGGATTGCCATGCAACGGATGCACTAGAGCTATAAATGTACGAAAGCTCAACAAAAGAAACTAGTGGGTGTGCATCCAACTTGCTTGCTCACGAAGACCTAGGGCAATTTGAGGAAGCCCATCATTGGAATATACAAGACAAGTTCTATAACGTAAAATTCCCACTAGTATATGAAAGTGACAACATATGAGAATCTCTATATGAAGAACATGGTGCTACTTTGAAGCACAATATATGAGACTCGCTATATCATGGTGCTACTTTGAAGCGCAAGTGTGGAAAAAAAGGATAGTAGCATTGCCCCTTATTTATTTATTTTTTTGGGCCTTCTTTTTTTCTTTGGCCTTTCTTTTTTGGGGGGATAATGCTCTATTGAATGATGATCATCACACTTCTGTTTATTTACAACTCAATGACTACAACTTGATACTAAAACAAAGTATGACTCTATATGAATGCCCCCGGCGGTGTACTGGGATATGCAATGAATCAAGAGTGACAAGTATGAAAGAATTATGAACGGTGGCTTTGCCACAAATACTATGTCAACTACATAATCATGCTAAGCAATATGAAAATGATGGATGTGTCATGATGAACTAGATGGTGGAAAGTTGCATGGCAATATATCTCGGAATGGCTATGGAAATGCCATAATAGGTAGGTATGGTGGCTGTTTTGAGGAAGGTATATGGTAGGTGTATGATACCAGCAAAAGTTGCGCGGTATTAGAGAGGCTAGCAAGGGTGGAAGGGTGAGAGTGCGTATAATCCATGGACTCAACATTAGTCATAAAGAACTCATATACTTATTGCAAAAATCTAGAAGTTGTCAAAGCAAAGTATTACGCGCATGCTCCTAGGGGGATAGATTGGTAGGAAAATACCATCGCTCGTCCCCGACCGCCACTCATAAGGAAGACAATCAATAAATAAATCATGCTCCGACTTCATCACATAACGGTTCACCATACGTGCATGCTACGGGAATCACAAACTTCAAGACAAGTATTCTTTAAATTCACAACTACTCAACTAGCATGACTTTAATATTATCACCTCCATATCTCAAAACAATTATCATGCTTCAATCTTTTAGTATTCAACACACTCAAAAGAAAGTTTCACAAATCTAGAATGCCAAGCATATTATTATTAAGAAAATTACCATGCTATTAAGGGACTCTCAAATTAATTTAAGTGAATCATGAGAGATCAATAGTTTCTTTAAAACAAATCCACCACCGTGCTCTAAAAGATCTAAGTGAGGCACATAGAGCAAAACTATCTAGGTCAAAAGATATAAGTGAAGCACATAGAGCAAAACTACTTAGCTCAAAAGATATAAGTGAAGCACATAGGGTATTCTATCAAATTTTAATTCATATATGGCTCTCTCAAAAGGTGTGTACAGCAAGGATGATTGTGGCATACTAATAAACAAAGAGACAAATAATACAAGACTCTCCAAGCAAAACACATATCATGTTGGTGAATAAAAATATAGCTCCAAGTAAATTACCGATGGAAGTGGACGAAAGAGGGGATGCCTTCCGGGGCATCCCCAAGCATTGAATTTTTGGTGTCCTTGGATTATCTTGGGGGTGCCATGGGAATCCCCAAGCTTAGGCTCTTTCCACTCCTTGTTCCATGATCCATCAAAAGAATTCACCCAAAACTTGTAAACTTCACAACCAAAAACTCAAAATAGAAAACTCATGAGCTCCGTTAGCGAAAGAAAACAAAAGACCACTTCAAGTTACTGTAATGAACTCATTATTTATTTATATTGGTGTTAAACCTACTGTATTCCATCTTCTCTATGGATTATAAACTATTTTACTAACCATAGATTCATCAAAATAAGCAAACAACACACGAAAAACAGAATCTGTCAAAAACAGAACAGTCTGTAGTAATCTGTAGCTAGCGCAAGATCTAGAACCCCAAAAATTCTAAAATAAACTTCTGGACGTGAGGAATTTATCTATTAATCAACTGCAAAAAGAATTAACTAAATATCACTCTTTAAATAAAAATGACAGCAGTTCTCGTCAGTGCTAAAGTTTCTGTTTTTACAGCAAGTTCAACAAGACTTTCCCCAAGTCTTCCCAACGGTTCTACTTGTCAAAAACACTAATTAAACACACAAAAACACAATCAAAACAGAGGCTAAATAATTTATTTATTGAATAACAGAAAGGAAAAATATTGGGTTGTCTCCCAACAAGCACTTTTCTTTAAAGCCTTTCTAGCTAGGCATTGATAATTTTAGTGATGCTCACATGAAAGACAAGAATTGAAGCACAAAGAGAGCATCATAAAACATGTGACAAACACATCTAAGTCTAACATACTTCCTATGCATAGGCATCTTATAGGCAAACAAATTATCATGCAAGCAAAAACTAGCATATGCATGGAAGAGGAAAGAAACAATAGTAATCTCAACATAACGAGAGGTAATTCAGTAACATGAAGATTTCTACAACCATATTTTCCTCTCTCATAGTAATTACTTGTAGGATCATAAGCAAATTCAACAAAATAGCTATCACATAAAATATTTTCAACATGATCCACATGCATGCAAAGTTGACACTCTTCCAAAATAGTGGGATTAACATTAACTAAAGTCATGACTTCTCCAAACCCACTTTCAATAATATTGAAAACACTAGTATCAATCTCATATTCATCATGGGGTTTAAATAAATTTTCAAGATCATAAGAAGAATCACCCCAATCATAATCATTGCAACAAGTAGTAGACATAGCAAAACTATCATCCCCAAGCTTAGGGTTTTGCATCTTATTAGCACAATTGACATCAAGTGAATTTATAATAAAATCATTGAAATCATGCTTTTTATTCAAAGATCTATCATGAGTCACTTCATAAAGCACTTCATCACGATTTTCAGATTTACAAATTTCAGGCAAAAGCTTATAAAGATAATCCAGTGCATCCAAATCACTAGGAATTGGTTTATCATAATTGTATCCCTTAAAAAGATTGGCAAGCGGATGAGGATCCATAGATCTTAAGTTCTCTGTTTAGTAATAAATAAATGACTATTCCAACCATACGAGAAAACAAAAAGCAAACGGGCCAAAAGAGGCAAATAGAGAGGGAGGATAGAGAGAGAGGGCGAATAAAACGGCAAGGGTGAATTGGGGGGAGAGGAAAACGAGAGGCAAATGGCAAATAATGTAATGCGAGAGATAGGGATTGTGATGGGTACTTGGTATATTGACTTTTTGCATAGACTCCCCGGCAACAGCGCCAGAAATCCTTCTTGCTACGTCTTGAGCTTGCGTTGGTTTTCCCCGAAGAGGAAGGGATGATGCAGCAGAGTAGCGTAAGTATTTCCCTCAGTTTTTGAGAACTAAGGTATCAATCCAGTAGGAGCCCACGCTCAAGTCCCTCGTACCTGCACAAAGTAATAGCTACTCGCAACCAACGCGATTAGGGGTTGTCAAGCCCTTCACGGTCACTTACGAGAGTGAGATCTGATAGATATAATATTTTTGGTATTTTTGGTATAAAGATGCAAAGTAAAAAGTAAAGGCAAAGTAAAAAAGCAAAGCAAGATTAAAGTAATGGAGATTGATATGATGAGAATAGACCCGGGGGCATAGGTTTCACTAGTGGCTTCTCAAGAGCATAAGTATTCTATGGTGGGTGAACAAATTACTGTTGAGCAATTGACAGAATTGAGCATAGTTATGAGAATATCTAGGCATTATCATGTATATAGGCATCACGTCCGTGACAAGTAGATCGAAACGATTCTGCATCTACTACTATTACTCCACTCATCGACCGCTATCCAGCATGCATCTAGAGTATTAAGTTAAAACAGAGTAACGCCTTAAGCAAGATGACATGATGTAGAGAGATAAATTCATGCAATATGAAATAAACCCCATCTTCTTATCCTCGATGGCAATGATACGATACGTGCCTTGCTGCCCCTTCTGTCACTGGGTAAGGACACCGCAAGATCGAACCCAAAGCTAAGCACTTCTCCCATGGCAAGAACTACCAATCTAGTTGGCCAAACCAAACGGATAATTCGAAGAGACTTGCAAAGATAACCAATCATACATAAAAGAATTCAGAGAAGATTACATCGAATAGATCTCCACAAGAGAGGGGGGAACTTTGTACTGAGATTCAAAGAGAGAGAAGAAGCCATCTAGCTACTAACTATGGACCCGAAAGTCTGAAGTAAGCTACTCACACTTCATCGGAGAGGCTATGATGATGTAGAAGCCCTCCGTGATGGCGGCCCTCTTCCGGCGGATCTCCGAAATAGGCCCCAAGATGGGATCTCGTGGATACAGAAAGTTGCGGCGGTGGAATTAGGTTTTTGGCTCCTGTTCTGATCATTTGGGGGTACGTGTGTATATATAGGAGGAAGGAGTACGTCGGTTGAGCACCGATGGGCCCACGAGGCAGCGGGCGCGCCCTAGGGGGGGCCGCCCCCCACCCTCGTGACCTCCTCTTTGATCCCTTGAAGTAGGGTCCAAGTCTCCTGGATCATGTTTGGTGAGAAAATCACGTTCCCGAAGATTTTATTCCATTTGGACTCCGTTTGATATTCTGTTTATCCGAAACACTGAAATAGGCAAAAAACAACAATTCTGGGCTGGGCCTCTGGTTAATAGGTTAGTCCCAAAAATAATATGAAAGTGGAAAATAAAGCCCAATATAGTCCAAAATAGTAGATAATATAGCTCGGAGCAATAAAAAATTATAGATACGTTGGAGACGTATCACTCGTCGCAGAGAGAAAGAAGAAAAATGTCAGAGAGCTCGGGATAGAGAAAATAAGCTAAAATAGGTTAAGGATCCTCGTATCCAGTCTATGTCTTCTGATGCACCAGTCGATTCAAGTGTCCCACTTCAACAGGTTCCACCATCCCCTCGTCCCGAGGATGTGACAGAGCGACAAGCTGAGCCGGCGACTGTGATCATTCCTATCTCAATCAAACAAGAAGCTAATGTTGTGGACATATATCTCATCAACCCCGATGAAGTAACCACTGTGCATGAGCAAAATATTGTCGAAGAAAAGATTGACAAAGAGATTGAGATGGAAAAGGAAACTTCATCACCTTTGAAGGAAACATATGATGAACCCTCTGGAACCACCAAGGTTGGTGAGAAGATTAAGGGGGAGCTAATCGCTTCCCAGGACAACATCCCTATAGTCTCCTCGTCTGGTGCTCCTACTCCGATGGAGGTTGACCCTGCTCCTGGCTCTTTGGCTTCACAGCTAGAGCAGGAAGAGAAGAAATCAGAAGAGCCCATGGCTCCCAAAGAGAAAGTTTAAGAAGTTGCCGCCAGTTGTGTCACACCAAGTTGCACTACCAGTATTGCCTTAGCAGACTGAAGGAGATCATGTTATGTCTCAAGAGTCTGAGAAAGTTTGTGTTCCACCCACAGTTGAAGTCTCATCGAAAGAGAAGGCCCTTGTGCCCGACTCTGAGAAATCCGTTGAAGGAGTTCTAGCAAGGAAAAATGATGATCAATCAAGTGATTTGCCCTCTAGCTCAGAAAATGATGCAAGGCTTCTAGAACCTTTAAAGCCCATCTATGAGAATGCTGTCGGCATTCTGGGAATGGGGGTCCCCAGACTTGCCTGCTTGCGGCCCGCGGCGTGGCTGAGCCATCAGGCCATACATCCCATCTTCACCAACAAAGCATCCAAGACCCTCACGAGGGGCCAAGCCTCGCGAGGCGGACGACGCAAGACCTCCTCTGGAGTGGCCTAGCTAGGCAGGCTCACGAGGAGCGGAGATATCAAGGCAAGGCGAACCTCACGAGGCTCTCATGACGTGAGCCGTGACGATCGACGCCAGGCGGGCGCCAGGGCGCGCAGCATCCTTGTTTCCTCTTTGATGCAAAGGGGGCAAGCGCAGCCGCGGAGTACCGAGGCCTCAGGCAAAGGTTGCCATTTCGGTGCAACAAGAACAAGACCATTGACTACAAGACGGAGGTCATCGTGGAGCCCACAGCAGCGTCACCACTAGAACTTTGTGCAGGCAAAGACTACTTTTGTCAAGATAGCTTGTACTAGTTGTCCCCCTTCAAATTAGCCTGCCATTGTTAGCTCCCTTGCTGCTCGATATTTGGGAAGAGGACCAGGGCCTCTATAAATAGGACTAGCCTCCACAGTGGAGGGGAGGATATGATCTTGGCTAGAGAGACCACCCCCCCCACGCACACAAGCTCACCGAGCTCAAGAATGCCTCAACCTCAGGAGGCCGTTCTTCCCTTGTATTGTTCATCATCAGCCCAAGAGGCAATCCACCACCACCACACTGGAGTCGGGTATTACACCACAACGGTGGCCCGAACCAGTATAAACCCTGCATCCTTCTGTGTTGTGAGTTCGTCGAGTTCGTCCGTAGGATCCTAGCGAGCTGGAGCATAGATCGGTTGGAGGGAAAGACTTCACGCGCACCCCAGTGTTCGAACCTTTAGGGTTTGCCGGAACCCCACACCCCGACATTTGGCGTGCCAGGTAGGGGTGCCGGAGCCTTTTCTCCGCCAATCAGCTCTACGATGTTCACCGGCTATGATGTCTGGCGACCCAAGAGCCGGATCCGACCACTGGGCAGCCTGGCCAGCCCGGACGGCGCCGCCTGCCCATGAAGATCTCGACCCCGCACCCCAGGCGGCGCAGGCGTCACCAATTTCCGCCGGGCGTGGATAGTGCGGGCAGGCATCATCCACCCTTACCCCGCGGCAAGTATGAGCCGCGGCGAGAGCAGCGAGTCACGCCGCGGCAATGGCGCTGCACTCACGACGGGAGCAAGCGAACATGCGGGCGGCACTCACAGTGGCAAGGGAGCTGCTGCGACGCAGGCTGATGGAGAGCGGTTGGGACACGCTGCTTGAGCGTGTTGCTGAGCTACTGGATGCAGCGGCGTTGGGAGCGCCACCCTTCAGCTATTGACTCCCCCCAGGCCAATGCAAGGTCGCGCGGCGAGCCCCACCACATCTGCGCGTCGTCGACTATGCCCGGGGGCTTCGCCAACATCAGCACGGCTGGCGGCGTAGGGGGCTCCAATCCCCCCATGCCGCCCTCGAGAAGCACGAGCGCAAGCGTCACCCCCATGGCCCCAGCCGGATGCCATATTATCATCCCCAGGACGCCATCATGGGTGGAGCAACTTGGAGTGTGGGGCACCACGGCGAGGTGTTCGGGGTGACGGCCCCGGAAGCCTACGTGCCCCGCATGATGGACCAAGGGTACGCACCAGAGGACGACACCGGCTCATTCGTTGGAGAAGACTGGGGAGAAGGGGCGCTAGGAGTCGAAGCCTTCCAAGAGTCAGCGGAGAACCACAGCGATCGCGTCGGCGACGACAACTACAGGGTACTGCTAACCTCTCAGGAACAGGCTTATGCTAACCATGGGCTACCGATGAATCAGGTTGCAGCACCGATCGACGACCCCGGCATGGCGGCACCCGTCTCAACAAGGGAGACACGCTGGGGGGCGCCGAGAGGGAGCCAGGAGCAAGGCCCCTCCCCAAGGCACACGAAACCAGGGAACACCCGGAGGTAGGCCCTCTATCGGGGTGGCTTTAACGACACTTCCTCCGGCAGAGGACCCGTGGTCGCCGAGGGAACCGCTGGCGTCCTCTTTCCCTCCTTTGTGCTGTCCTGGTCTCCGGCCGGCTCAAAGGAGGTCAAGAGTGGCGCAAGGCGGGGCCCTCCTCTGGCGTTATGAAGCAAGGCCGGTACCTGTGAAGAAGGCCTGGTGCCTGTGAAGCTCGCCGCCTGTGACACTCTCATGTAATAATGAGTTGGGGCTATACACGCCCCGGAGTCTCAGGAGCGCCGGCCTCAGGCCCTAGGGCTCCCTCCCATGCCTAGTGGACAACACTTAGCTCCGCGCTGGTGAGAAGACTCGAAGACCCGAAGACTAGACTAGGTGCTGGACGCGACCTTTCGATTTGGATGTATCTTTCTGTGGCTTTGCTTTCTGATTCTGGACTTAAGTTGAAGTTGAATTTTTATCGTTGCGCGCGGGGGGTGCCTTTTCTCGTTCGACCATTTTTTGCCTTCTGGATCTTGTTTGGTTTGGGACTCACGCCCGTCGCCTCTCCCTCACAAAGCTCCTCGCGAGCCGGACCGCGCAGAGCACGCGCTAGCACTACGCCTGGTGCTCACCCCTTCCAGGGCCCCCCTTCAAACAGGGTGATAAGCTCCGCAGGATTCTCAGGAACTCGTCACCTCATGACCCAGCCCTAAGCAGGCGCTGACTAAGGTAATTCACGTTGGGAAACTCACCCCAGCTTCACGAGCTCACGAGGACACATGCCCACATCGCATAGGAAAGTAAAAACTGCGATTTGCTTATATGAGGGGCTCCCCCTCTCAAAATGCTCTCACAAGTTTTCCAAGGGCCACGCCCGAGTTTTGTGTGCAGAATAAAACAATAGGAGAATATGGGATCAGCCAGAGATATCGCTCGCTACGTCGTCCAGGGACACGTCGCTCGCATCATCATCACCTTCGTCGGAATCGTCGCCGCCGTCGGCGACGCCCCAATCACCGTCGTTGACCACGTCACCTTCGTCTGCGACGACCACCACCCCATCGTTCTTTGAGGTGAAGGCCCTGACCAATGTGTCGACATGATCCTCTACCCAACGCGCCAAGTCGCCCCGGATGAGAATGGGCATAGGAGCAATGGCGGCACCAAATTCAAAGTTGGGGTCGGCAGTCAGGAATTGGCTGAAGACACAAGAGAAGGTGCGCTGAAGCAGGCCACGACCGCTCTCCTCCACAAGCTGCCGAGCTCTGGCAGATTCAGCCTCCAGGCGCGTCACCACCTCGGTGAAGAAGGTCAGGTGGCTGGCTTAGTCACTCGAGTGAGGGGTCGGGGCGTTCTCTTCGCAGATGTAGCCCAGGGCGGTGTTGGCCTTGTTCCGAAGATCCTGAAGCATAGGAGCATGCTCGCGCTCTAGCGTTCGGCGTTGGAGCACTTCCTCTCTATTTTGCCGAGCGATGGCCTCAGCGTTGTCAACTCGTTTCCAGAGGGAAAGCAACTCGGCGGGGGCGGAGGCCAAGTCCGCCTGCGCCGTAACCAGGGCGGCAGCTGTGGCCTCAGCACGCCTCTCGGCCTCGTCCAACCTAGGACTGAGGGCGCTGGCCCTGCCCGCGCCCTCCTGTCCGGCGCGCTCCAGCCTCAAGCCGTACCTGCCCTCCAGATCAGCGCGAATCACGGCCACCCGATGATTGATCTCTTCCTCGACTCTGGTCTCACGGGCCCCGAGGGCATCTTCGGCTTGAGCAACTTGATGCTCCCTCATCTCTAGTCACTCGAGCTCGAGGCTGCGCTCCACGGCCTCCAGGGCCAGCGCCTCCTCGCGCCGCCGGACCTCCTCTTCCTCCGCAGGCTCCCCCCTCATCGACGCAAGGGCGGCCCCACGCGCCTCGACTTGCTTCTCAAGGGACGCGCTCCAGGCCTGGAGCTCCCATGCGCGCTCCTCCGCAGCCTCGCGGCGATGATCGGCCTCGTGAGCTTCCTCCAAAGCTCGCGAGCAGGCTTCATTGGCAATCTTGAGGGACGCCTAAGCCTTTGCGTTCTTGAGGTCGCGATGATAACGGCCCAGGTTGATGGCCACTTGCAGCTTGCGCCACTCCTCCACCAACCGAAGACCTTCGGCCTCAAGACGCGAGTCGACGCCAGCAAGCTCTTCACCAAGGCGGTTCATCGCGCCCATCGCCTCCTGGAAGAGCTTGAAGCGGACCACGTTGCGCCCGCACTCGAGCTCGAACGCTCTCCCCATCTCTTCCTCCGCCTCGGAGGCTGCGGGTGGAGCATCAAGTGGCGCGCCATCTCCCGTTTGGGGGCTGGGGGCTGGCGCGGCCCCAGGCGCCGGCTGACCCTCGCTAGGGGCCCGGACCGAACAAGGCCCGCTGCCTGAAGGAGGCTCCAGCATAGAGGCTAGCCATCCACCAACCATGACTAAGGGAGGAGCCCTTGGCACACCCGCTGCGCTCCGAGCAAGGCCGCGTAGTAAGGACGGCGAAGGCGTAAGCTCGGGGCGCCTTGATGACAGACCAGCTCCCGAGGCTGACCCCACGCCGCAGGTAGCGACCAAGCCTGAAGCACTGAAGCTTGGCGAGTGCGATGGGACGAGAGGGAGCTTCTTCTCTGGAGATTTCGTGGCCTTAGCAGAAGGGGATCTGAGGGGACAATCGTAAGGAAAGGAAGGCGGCACATAGAAGATCACCAAGGAGAGGTACTTACTCATCGATGGCGATATACTTCCGTCACTTCAACGGTTCGAAGATGCTGCCACCGCTAGGGGATCCCTTCCTCTTGCGGAGTGCTACCTCTTGAGCACTGCGTTGGTTTTCCCCAAAGAGGAAGGGATGATGCAGCAAAGTAGCGTAAGTATTTCCCTAGTTTTTGAGAACCAATGTATCAATCCAGTAGGAGGCTACGCGTGAGTCCCTCGCACCTGCACAAAACAAATAAATCCTAGCAACCAACACGATAAGAGGTTGTCAATCCCTACAGGGCCACTTACGAGAGTGAGATCTGATAGATATGATAAGATAATGTTTCTGGTATTTTTGTGATAAAGATGCAAAGTAAAATAAAAGCAAAGTAAGAAAGCAAAGGAAATAACTAAGTATTGGGAGATTAATATGATGAAGATAGACCCGGGGGCCATAGGTTTCACTAGTGGCTTCTCTCGAGAGCATAAATATTCTACGGTGGGTGAACAAATTACTATTGAGCAATTGGCAGAATTGAGCATAGTAATGAGAATATCTAGGTATGATCATGTATATAGGCATCACGTCCGAGACAACTAGACCGACTCCTTCCTGCATCTACTACTATTACTCCACTCATTGTCCGCTATCCAGCATGCATCTAGGGTATTAAGTTAATGAAAATAGAGTAACGCCTTAAGCAAGATGACATGATGTAGAGGAATAAACTCATGCAATATGATGAAAACCCCATCTTGTTATCCTCGATGGCAACAATACAATACATGCCTTGCTGCCCCTACTGTCACTGGGAAAGGACAACGCAAGATTGAACCCAAAGTTAAGCACTTCTCCCATGGCAAGAAAGATCAATCTAGTATGCCAAACCAAACTGATAATTCGAAGAGACTTGCAAAGATAACCAATCATACATAAAAGAATTCAGAGAAGATTCAAATATTGTTCATAGATACACTTGAACATAAACCCACAATTCATCGGTCTCAACAACCACACCGCAAAAAGAAGATTACATCGAATAGATCTCCACAAGAGAGGGGGAGAACATTGTATTGAGATCCAAAAACAGAGAAGAAGCCATCTAGCTACTATGGACCCGTAGGTCTGAGGTGAACTACTCACACTTCATCGGAGGGGCTATGGTGTTGATGTAGAAGCCCTCCGTGATTGATGCCCCCTCCGGTGGAGTTCCGAAATAGGCCCCAAGATGGGATCTCGTGGATACAGAAAGTTGCGGTGGTGGGATTAGGGTTTTGGCTCCGTATCTGATCGTTTGGGGGTAAGTAGGTATATATAGGAGGAAGGAGTACGTCGGTGGAGCAATAGGGGGCCCACGAGGGTGGAGGGCGCGCCTGGGGGGGGTAGGCGCGCCCCCTACCTCGTGGCCTCCTCTTTTGTGTCTTGTCGTAGGGTCCAAGTCTCCTGGGTCTTGTTCGTTGAGAAAATCACGTTCCCAAAGGTTTCATTCCGTTTGGACTCCGTTTGATATTCCTTTTCTTCGAAACCCTAAAATAGGCAAAAAACTGCAATTCTGGGCTGGGCCTCCGGTTAGTAGGTTAGTCCCAAAAATAATATAAAAGTGGATAATAAAGCCCAATAATGTCCAGAACAGTAGATAATATAACATGGAGCAATCAAAAATTATAGATACGTTGGAGACGTATCAAGCATCCCCAAGCTTAATTCCTGCTCGTCCTCGAGTAGGTAAATGATAAAAACAGAATTTTTGATGCGGAGTGCTACTTGGCATAATTTTAATGTAATTCTTCTTAAATGTGGTATGAATATTCAGATCCGAAAGATTCAAGACAAAAGTTCATATTGACATAAAAATAATAATACTTCAAGCATACTAACAAAGCAATTATGTCTTCTCAAAATAACATGGCCAAAGAAAGTTATCCCTACAAAATCATATAGTCTGGATATGCTCTATCTTCACCACACAAAGTATTTAAATCATGCACAACCCGGATGACAAGCCAAGTAATTGTTTCATACTTTTGACATTCTCAAAACTTTTTCAATCTTCACGCAATACATGAGCGTGAGCCATGGATATAGCACTATAGGTGGAATAGAATGGTGGTTGTGGAGAAGACAAAAAGTGAGAAGATAGTCTCACATCAAGTAGGCGTATCAACGGGCTATGGAGATGCCTATCAATAGATATCAATGTGAGTGAGTAGGGATTTCCATGCACCGGATGCACTAGAGCTATAAGTATATGAAAGCTCAAAAAGAAACTAAGTGGGTGTGCATCCAACTTGCTTGCTCATGAAGACCTAGGGCATTTTGAAGAAGCCCATCATTGGAATATACAAGCCAAGTTCTATAATGAAAAAATCCCACTAGTATATGAAAGTGACGAAATGAGAGGCTCTCTACTATGAATATCATGGTGCTACTTTGAAGCACAAGTGTGGTAAAACGATAGTAGCATTGCCCCTTCTCTCTTTTTCTCTCATTTTTTTATTTGGGCCTTTTCTCTTTTTTATGGCCTCTTTTCTTTTTTTCTTTTTTTCTTTTTTTTTTCTTTTTTATTTTCCGTCCGGAGTCTCATCCCGACTTGTGGGGGAATCATAGTCTCCATCATCCTTTCCTCACTGGGACAATGCTCTAATAATGATGATCATCACACTTTTATTTTCTTACAACTCAATAATTACAACTCGATACTTAGAACAAAATATGACTCTATATGAATGCCTCCGGTGGTGTATCGGGATATGCAAGGACTCATGAGTTGTTGGGGATCATAGCACAAATTTAAAATTTTCTACGCATCACCAAGATCAATCTATATAGTCATCTAGCAACGAGAGGGAGAGGAGTGCATCTACATACCCTTGTAGATCGCAAGCGGAAGAGTTCAAGAGAACGGGGTTGATGGAGTCGTACTCGTCGTGATCCAAATCACCGATGATCAAGCACCGAACAGATAGCACCTCCGCGTTCAACACACGTACGGTTGGGAGAGACATCTCCTCCTTCTTGATCCAGCAAGGGAAGGGGAGGTTGATGGAGATCCAGCAGCACGACGGCGTGGTGGTGGAAGTAGCGGGATCCCGGCAGGGCTTCGCCAAGCGCAAGCGGGAAGGAAGAGGTGTCACGGGAGGGAAGGAGAAGCCAGGGACTTGGGTGCTACTGCCCTCCCTCCCCTCCACTATATATAGGGGGCCTGGGGGGTGCCAGCCCCTAGAGATCCCATCTAATGGGGAGGGGCGGCCTAGGGGGTGGCTTGGCCCCCAAGCTAGGTGGAGGCGCCCCCACCCCCTTAGGGTTTCCAACCCTAGGCGCAAGGGAGGCCCAAGGAGGGTGCACCAGCCCACCAGGGGCTGGTTCCCTTCCCACTTCAGCCCATGGGGCCCTCCGAGATAGGTGGCCCCACCCGGTGGACTCCCCGGGACCCTTCCGGTGGTCCCGATACAATACCGGTGACCCCCGAAACTTTCCCGGTGGCCGAAATTGGACTTCCTATATACAAATCTTTAGCTATGGACCATTCCGGAACTCCTCGTGACGTCCTGGATACTAATATCTCTACAACCCTGGCGTCATCGAACCTTAAGTGTGTAGACCCTACGGGTTCGGGAACCATGCAGACATGACCGAGACAACTCTCCGGCCAATAACCAACAGCGGGATCTGGATACCCATGTTGGCTCCCACATGTTCCATGATGGTCTCATCAAATGAACCACGATGTCGAGGATACAATCAATCCTGTATTCAATTCCCTTTGTCAATCGATACGTTACTTGCCCGAGATTCGATCGTCGGTATCCCAATACCTCATTCAATCTCGTTACCGGCAAGTCACTTTACTCATTCCGCAACACATCATCCCGTGACCAACCCTTAGTCACATTGAGCTCATTACGATGATGTCTTACCGAGTGGGCCCAGAGATACCTCTCCGTCATGCGGAGTGACAAATCCCAGTCTCGATTCGTGCCAACCCAACAGACACTTTCGGAGATACCCGTAGTACACCTTTATAGTCACCCAGTTACGTTGTGACGTTTGGCACACCCAAAGTATTCCTACAGTATCCAGGAGTTGCACAATCTCATGGTCTAAGGAAAGGATACTTGACATTAGAAAAGCTCTAGCAGACGAACTACACGATCTTGTGCTATGCTTAAGATTGGGTCTTGTCCATCACATCATTCTCCTAATGATGTGATCCTGTTATCAATGACATCTAATGTCCATAGTCAGGAAACCATGACTATTTGTTGATCAACGAGCTAGTCAACTAGAGGCTCACTAGGGACATGTTGTGGTCTATGTATTCACACATGTATTACGATTTCCGGATAACACAATTATAGCATGAACAATAGACAATTATCATGAATAAGGAAATATAATAATAACCATTTTATTATTGCCTCTAGGGCATATTTCCATCAGTCTCCCACTTGCACTAGAGTCAAAAATCTAGTTACATTGTGATGAATCGAACACCCATAGAGTTCTGGTGTTGATCATGTTTTGCCCAAGGAAGAGGTTTAGTCAACGGATCTGCGACATTCAGGTCCATATGCACTTTACAAATATCTATGTCTCCATTTTGAACATTTTCACGAATGGAGTTGAAGCGACGCTTGATATGCCTAGTCTTCCTGTGAAACCTGGGCTTCTTGGCAAGGGCAATAGCTCCAGTGTTGTCACAGAAGAGAGTCATCGGGCCCGACGCATTGGGAATAACTCCTAGGTCGGTATTGAACTCCTTCACCCAGATTGCTTCTTGTGATGCCTCCGAGGCTGCCATGTACTCCATTTCACATGTAGATCCCGCCACGACGCTTTGCTTGCAACTGCACCAGCTGACTGCCTCACCATTCAAAATATACACGTATCCGGTTTGTGACTTAGAGTCATCCAGATCTGTGTCGAAGCTAGCATCGACGTAACCCTTTACGATGAGCTCTTCGTTACCTACATAGACGAGAAACATATCCTTAGTCCTTTTTAGGTACTTCAGGATATTCTTGACCGCTGTCCAGTGTTCCATGACGGGATTACTTTGGTACCTTCCTACCAAACTTACGGCAAGGTTGTCAGGTCTGGTACACAGCATGTCATACATGATAGAGCCTATGGCCGAGGCATAGGGGACGACACTCATCTTTTCTCTATCTTCTGTCGTGGTCGGGCATTGAGCCGTGCTCAATCTCATACCTTGCAATACAGGCAAGAACCCCTTCTTGGACTGATTCATATTGAACTTCTTCAATATCTTGTCAAGGTATGTACTTTGTGAAAGACCAATGAGGCGTCTTGATCTATCTCTATAGATCTTGATGCCTAATATATACGCAGCTTCTCCAAGGTCCTTCATTGAAAAACACTTGTTCAAGTAGGCCTTTATGCTTTCCAAGAATTCTATATCATTTCCCATCAATAGTATGTCATCCACATATAATATAAGAAATGCTACAGAGCTCCCACTCACTTTCTTGTAAACACAGGCTTCTCCATAAGTCTGCGTAAACCCAAACGCTTTGATCATCTCATCAAATCGAATGTTCCAACTCCGAGATGCTTGCACCTGCCCATAGATTGAGCGTTGGAGCTTGCACACCTTGTCAGCATCCTTAGGATCGACAAAACCTTCCGGCTGCATCATATACAATTCTTCCTTAAGGAAACCATTAAGGAATGCCGTTTTGACGTCCATTTTCCATATCTCATAATCATAGAATGCAGCAATTGCTAACATGATTTGGACGGGCTTCAGCTTCGCTACGGGTGAGAAAGTCTCATCATAGTCAACCCCTTGAACTTGTCGATAACCCTTAGCGGCAAGCCGAACCTTATAGATGGTCACATTACCATCCGCGTCTGTCTTCTTCTTAAAGATCCATTTATTTTCTATGGCTCGCCGATCATCGGGCAAGTCAGTCAAAGTCCATACTTCGTTTTCATACATGGATCCTATCTCGGATTTCATGGCTTCCAGCCATTTGTCGGAATCTGGGCCCACCATCGCTTCTTCATAGTTCGAAGGTTCACCATTGTCTAACAACATGATTTCCAAGACAGGGTTGCCGTACCACTCTGGTGCAGAACGTGTCCTTGTGGACCTTCGAAGTTCAGTAGCAACTTGATCTGAAGTTTCATGATCATCATCATTAACTTCCTCCCTAGTCGGTGCAGGCACCTCTGGAACATTTTCTTGAGCTGCGCCACTCTCCGGTTCAAGAGGCAATACTTCATCAAGTTATACTATCCTCCCACTTAATTCTTTCGAGAGAAACTCTTTCTCTAGAAAGGATCCATTCTTGGCAATAAAGGTCTTGCCTTCGGATCTGAGGTAGAAAGTATACCCAATAGTTTCTTTAGGGTATCCTATGAAGACGCATTTTTTTGATTTGGGTTCGAGCTTTTCAGGTTGAAGTTTCTTGACATAAGCATCGCATGCCCAAACGTTCAGAAACGACATCTTAGGTTTCTTGCCAAACCACAATTCATACGGTGTCATCTCAACGGATCTCGACGGAGCCCTATTTAAAGTGAATGCGGCAGTCTCTATAGCATAACCCCAAAATGATAGCGGTAGATTGGTAAGAGACATAATAGATCGTACCATATCCAATAGGGTGTGATTACGACGTTCGGACACACCATTACGATGTGGTGTTCCAGGCGGCATGAGTTGTGAAACTATTCCACATTTCCTTAAGTGCGTGCCAAATTCGTGACTCAAATATTCTCCTCCACGATCTGATCGTAAGAACTTGATTTTCCTGTCATGTTGATTCTCAACATCACTCTGAAATTCCTTGAACTTTTCAAAGGTATCAGACTTGTGTTTCATTAATTAGGCATACCCATATCTACTTAAGTCATCAGTGAGGGTGAGGACATAACGATAGCCACCGCGAGCCTCAACGCTCATTGGACCGCACACATCAGTATGTATGATTTCCAAGAAGTTGGTTGCTCGCTCCATTGTTTCGGAGAATGGAGTCTTGGTCATTTTGCCCATGAGGCATGGTTCGCACGTGTCAAATGATTCATAATCAAGAGACTCCAAAAGTCCATCTGCATGGAGTTTCTTCATGTGTTTGACATCAATGTGACAAAGGCGGCAGTGCCACAAGTATGTGGGACAATCATTATCAACCTTACATGTTTTGGCATTCACACTATGAATATGTGTAACATCACGTTCGAGATTAAATAAGAATAAACCATTGACTAGTGGGGCATGACCATAAAACATGTCTCTCATATAAATAGAACAACCATTATTCTCAGATTTAAATGAGTAGCCATCTCGCATTAAACGAGATCCAGATACAATGTTCATGCTCAAAGCTAGTACTAAATAACAATTATTGAGGTTTAAAACTAATCCCGTAGGTAAATGTAGAGGTAGCGTGCCGACGGCAATCACATCGACCTTGGAACCATACTCGACGCGCATCGTCACCTCGTCCTTCGCTAGTCTCCGTTTATTCCGCAGTTCCTGTTTTGAGTTACAAATATGAGCAACTGCACCGGTATCAAATACCCATGAGCTACTACGAGTGCTGGTTAGGTACACATCAATAACATGTATATCACATATACCTTCGGTATTACCGGCCTTCTTATCCGGTAAGTACTTGGGGCAGTTCCGCTTCCAGTGACCGTTTCCCTTGCAATAAAAGCACTCAGTCTCAGGCTTGGGTCCATTCTTTGGCTTCTTCCCGGCAGCTTGCTTACTGGGCGCGGCAACTCCCTTGCTGTCCTTCTTGAAGTTCTTTTTACCCTTGCCTTTCTTGAACTTAGTGGTTTTACTCACCATCAAAACTTGATGTTCCTTTTTGATTTCCACCTCCGCTGATTTTAGCATTGAATATACCTCGGGAATTGTCTTTTCCATCCCCTGCATATTGAAGTTCATCACAAAGCTCTTGTAGCTAGGTGGGAGCGACTGAAGGATTCCGTCAACGACCGCATCATCCGGGAGATTAACTCCCAGCTGAGACAAGCGGTTGTGCAACCCAGACATTTTGAGTATGTGCTCGCTGACAGAACTATTCTCCTCCATCTTACAACTGTAGAACTTGTGGGAGACTTCATATCTCTCGACCCGGGCATGAGCTTGGAAAACCATTTTCAGCTCTTGGAACATCTCATATGCTCCGTGTTGCTCAAAACGCTTTTGGAGCCCCGGTTCTAAGCTGTAAAGCATGCCGCACTGAACCAGGGAGTAATCATCACTACGCGTCTGCCAAGCGTTCATAACGTCTTGTTCTGCAGGGAAAACAGGTGCTTCACCTAGCGGTGCATCAAGGACATATGCTTTCCTGGCAACTATGAGGATAATCCTCAAGTTACGGACCCAGTCCGTGTAGCTGCTGCCATCGTCTTTCAGCTTGGTTTTCTCTAGGAACGCGTTGAAGTTGAGGGCAACATTAGCATGGGCCATTTGATCTACAAGACATATTGCAAAAAAATTTAGACTATGTTCATGATAATTAAGTTCATCTAATCAAATTATTAAATGAACTCCCACTCAGATAAACATCCCTCTAGTCATCTAAGTGATACATGATCCGAGTCAACTAGGCCGTGTTCGATCATCACGTGAGACGGACTAGTCATCATCGGTGAACATTTTCATATTGATCGTATCTTCTATATGACTCATGTTCAACCTTTCGGTCTTCCTTGTTCCGAGACCATGTCTGTACATGCTAGGCTCGTCAAGTCAACCTAAGTGTATTGCGTGTGTAAATCTGGCTTACACCCGTTGTATGCGAACATTAGAACCTATCACACCAGATCATCACGTGGTGCTTCGGAACAACGGACCTTAGCAATGGTGCACAGTTAGGGGGAACACTTTCTTGAAATTATTGCGAGGGATCATCTTATTTATGCTACCGTCGTTCTAAGCAAATAAGATGTAAAACATGATAACCATCACATGCAATCAAATAGTGACATGATATGGCCAATATCATTTTGCTCCTTTTGATCTCCATCTTCGGGGCGCCATGATCATCATCGTCACCGGCATGACACCATGACCTCCATCATCATGATCTCCATCATCATGTCTTCATGAAGTTGTCTCGCCAACTATTACTTCTACTACTATGGCTAACGGTTAGCAATAAAGTAAAGTAATTACATGACGTTTATGTTGACACGCAGGTCATAAATAAATTAAGACAACTCCTATGGCTCCTGCCGGTTGTCATACTCATTGATATGCAAGTTGTGATTCCTATTACAAGAACATGATCAATCTCAGACATCACATATATCATTCATCACATCCTTTTGGCCATATCACATCACACGGCACATGCTGCAAAAACAAGTAAGACGTCCTCTAATTGTTGTTGCAAGTTTTATGTGGCTGTTATAGGTTTCTAGCAAGAACATTTCTTACCTACGCCAAAAACCACAACGTGATATGCCAATTTCTATTTACCCTTCATAAGGACCCTTTTCATCGAATCCGATCCGATTAAAGTGGGAGAGACAGACACCCGCTAGCCACCTTATGCAACTAGTGCATGTCAGTCGGTGGAACCAGTCTCACGTAAGCGTATGTGTAAGCTCGGTCCGGGCTGCTTCATCCCACGATGCCACCGAATCAAGATAATACTAGTAATGGCAAGTAAATTCACAAAATCAATGCCCACAACAACTTGTGTTCTATTCGTGCATAGAAACTACGCATAGACCTAGCTCTGATACCACTGTTGGGGATCGTAGCACAAACTTAAAATTTTCTACGCATCACCAAGATTAATCTATGGAGTCATCTAGCAACGAGAGGGAGAGGAGTGCATCTACATACCCTTGTAGATCACAAGCGGAAGCGTTCAAGAGAACGGGGTTGATGGAGTCGTACTCGTCGTGATCCAAATCACCGATGACCGAGCGCTGAACGGACGACACCTCCGCGTTCAACACACGTACGGTTGGGAGAGACGTCTCCTCCTTCTTGATCCAGCAAGGGAAGGAGAGGTTGATGGAGATCCAGCAGCACGACGGCGTGGTGGTGGAAGTAGCGGGATCCCGGCAGGGCTTCGCCAAGCGCAAGCGGTGAGGAAGAGGTGTCACGGGAGGGAGGGAGGCGCCAAGGACTTGCGTGCGGCTGCCCTCCCTCCCCTCCACTATATTTAGGGGGCCTGGGGGGCGCCGGCCCCTAGAGATCCCATCTAATGGGGGGGCGGCCTAGGGGGTGGCTTGGCCCCCAAGCCAGGTGGAGGCGCCCCCACCCCCTTAGGGTTTCCAACCCTAGGCGCAAGGGAGGCCCAAGGGGGGAGCACCAGCCCACCAGGGGCTGGTTCCCTTCCCACTTCAGCCCATGGGGCCCTCTGGGATAGGTGGCTTCACCCGGTGTACTCCCGGGACCCTTCTGGTGGTCCCGGTACAATACCGGTGACCCCTGAAACTTTCTCGGTGGCCGAAACTGGACTTCCTATATACAAATCTTTACCTACGGACCATTCCAGAACTCCTCGTGACGTCCCGGATCTCATCCGGGACTCCGAACAACTTTCGGGTTACCGCATACTAATATATCTACATCCCTAGCGTCACCGAACCTTAAGTGTGTAGACCCTGCGGGTTCGGGAACCATGCAGACATGACCGAGACAACTCTCCGGCCAATAACCAACAGCAGGATCTAGATACCCATGTTGGCTCCCACATGTTCCACGATGATCTCGTCGGATGAACCACAATGTCGAGGATTCAATCAATCCCGTATTCAATTCCCTTTGTCAATCGGTACGTTACTTGCCCGAGATTCGATCATCGGTATCCCAATACCCCATTCAATCTCGTTACCGGCAAGTCACTTTACTTGTTCCGCAACACATCATCATGTGACCAACCCTTAGTCACATTGAGCTCATTACGATGCTGTCTTACCGAGTGGGCCCAGAGATACCTCTCCGTCATGTGGAGTGACAAATCCCAGTCTCGATTCATGCCAACCCAATAGAAACTTTCGGAGATACCCATAGTGCACCTTTATAGTCACCCAGTTACGTTGTGACGTTTGGCACACCCAAAGAATTCCTACAGTATCTGGAAGTTGCACAATCTCATGGTCTAAGGAAAGGATACTTGACATTAGAAAATCTCTAGCAGACGAACTACACGATCTTGTGCTATGCTTAAAATTGGGTCTTGTCCATCACATCATTCTCCTAATGATGTGATCCCGTTATCTATGACATCTAATGTCCATAGTCAGGAAACCATGACTATCTGTTGATCAACGAGCTAGTCAACTAGATTCTCACTAGGGACATGTTGTGGTCTATGTATTCACACATGTATTACGATTTCTGATAACACAATTATAGCATGAACAATAGACAATTATCATGAACAAGGAAATATAATAATAACCATTTTATTATTGCCTCTAGGGCATATTTCCAACATGAGTGACATGTATGAAAGAATTATGAATGGTGGCTTTGCCACAAATACGATGTCAACTACATGATCATCCTAAGCAATATGACAATGATGGATTGTGTCATAATAAACAGAACGGTGGAAAGTTGCATGGCAATATATCTCAGAATGGCTATGGAAATGCCATAATAGGTAGGTATGGTGTCTGTTTTGAGGAAGGTATATGGTGGGTGTATGATACCGGTGAAAGGTGCGCGGTATTAGAGAGGCTAGCATTGGTGGATGGGTGAGAGTGCGTATAATCCATGGACTCATCATTAGTCATAAAGAACTCATATACTTATTGCAAAAATCTACAAGTTATCGAAGCAAAGTATTACGCGCATGCTCCTAGGGGGATAGATTGGTAGGAAAAGACCATCGCTCGTCCCCGACCGCCACTCATAAGGAAGACAATAAATAAATAAATCATTCTCCGACTTCATCACATGACGGTTCACCATACGTGCATGCTAGGGAAATCACAAACTTTAACACAAGTATTTCTCAAATTCACAACTACTCAACTAGCACAACTTTAATATCACCATCTTCATATCTCAAAACAATTATCAAGCATCAAACTTCTCATAGTATTCAACACACTCATAAGAAAGTTTTATTATTAATCTTGTATACCTAGGATATTAGGATTTTAATAAAATTACCATGCTATTTAATACTCTAAAAATAATCTAAGTGAAGCATGAGAGATCAATAGTTTCTATAAAACAAATCCACCACCATGCTCTAAAAGATATAAGTGAAGTACTAGAGCAAAACTATATAACTCAAAAGATATAAGCGAAGCACATAGAGTATTCTAACAAATTCCAAATCATGTATGTCTCTCTCAAAAGGTGTGTACAGCAAGGATGATTGTGGTAAACTAAAAAGTAAAGACTCAAATCATACAAGACGCTCCAAGAAAAACACATATCATGTCGTGAATAAAAATATAGCTCCAAGTAAAGTTACCGATAGAAGTAGACGAAAGAGGGGATGCCTTCCGGGGCATCCCCAAGCTTCGGCTTTTAGGTGTCCTTAGATTATCTTGGGGGTGCCATGGGTATCCCCAAGCTTAGGCTCTTGCCACTCCTTGTTCCATAATCCATCAAATCTTTACCCAAAACTTGAAAACTTCACAACACAAAAATCAAAGTAGAAAATCTCGTGAGCTCCGTTAGCGAAAGAAAACAAAAGACCACTTCAAGGTAATGTAATTAAATCATTATTTATTTATATTGATGTTAAACCTACTGTATTCCAACTTCTCTATGGTTTATAAACTATTTTACTAGCCATAGATTCATCAAAATAAGCAAACAACACACGGAAAACAGAATCTGTCAAAAACAGAACAGTCTGTAGTAATATATAGCTAGTGCAAGATCTGGAACCCCAAAAATTCTAAACTAAATTTATGTACGTGAGGAATTTATCTATTAATCATCTGCAAAAAGATTTAACTAAATAGAACTTTCCAAATAAAAATGGTAGCAGTTCTCGTGAGCGCTAAAGTTTCTGTTTTTTACAGCAAGTGTAACAAGACATTCCCCAAGTCTTCCCAACGGTTCTACTTGGCACAAACTTAATTAAACACAAAAAGAACACAACCTAAACAGAGGCTAGATAAATTATTTATTACTAAACATGATAAAAACCCAGGAATAAAAATAAAATTGGGTTGCCTCCCAACAAGCGTTATCGTTTAACGCCCCTAGCTAGGCATAACAAGCAAGGTTAGATCTAGGTATTGCCATCTTTGGTAGGAAATCCATAAGTGGCTCTCATAATAGATTCATAAGGTAATTTAATTTTCTTTCTAGGAAAGTGTTCCATGCCTTTCCTTAATGGAAATTGGAATCTAATATTTCCTTCCTTCATATCAATAATTACACCAATCGTTCTAAGGAAAGGTCTACCAAGAATAATAGGACATGAAGGATTGCAATCTATGTCAAGAACAATAAAATCTACAGGCACATAATTCCTATTTGCAACAATAATAACATCATTAATTCTTCACATAGGTTTATTAATAGTGGAATCCGCAAGGTGCAAGTTTAGAGAGCAATCATCAAAATCACGGAAACCTAACAAATCACACAAAGTCTTTGGAATCGTGGAAACACTAGCACCCAAATCACATAAAGCATAGCATTCATGATCTTTAATTTTAATAGTTGGTTCCCACTCATCATAGAGTTTTCTAGGGATAGAAACTTCCAATTCAAGTATTTCTTCATAAGATTGCATCAAGGCATCAACTATATGTTTAGTAAACGCTTTATTTTGACTATAAGCGTGAGGAGAATTTAGCACGGATTGCAACAAGGAAATACAATCAATCAAAGAGAAATTTTCATAGTTAAATTCCTTGAAATCCATAATAGTGGGTTTAGCAACATCTAGGGTTTTAATTTCTTCAATCACACTTTTATCAATTTTAGCATCAAGATCAAAAAATTCCGAATTCTTGGAACGCCTTCTAGGTAAAGGTGGATCATATTCAGTCCCATCATTATCAAGATTCATATTGCAAAACAAAGATTTAATAGGGGACACATCAATAACTTTTAGATCTTCATCTTTATTTTCATAGGAACTAAAAGAACACGCTCTTATAAAGGCATCTTTCTTAGCACGCATCCTAGTGGTTCTTTCTTTGCCCTCATCAATGGAAATTCTCATGGCTTTGAGAGACTCATTGATATCATGCTTAGGTGTAATAGATCTAAGTTCCAAAGAATCAACATCAAGAGAAATCCTATCAACGTTCCTAGCCAACTCATCAATCTTAAGCAATTTTTCTTCAATCGTAGCATTGAAACTCTTTTGTGAAGTAATAAATTCTTTAATATTAGATTCAAAATCAGAGGGCATCTTATTATAATTTCCATAAGAATTGTTGTAGGAATTACCATAATCATTAGAGGGATTACTAGGATAAGGCCTAGGATTGAAATTTCCTCTATATGCGTTGTTACCAAAATTGTTCCTACCAACAAAATTCACATCCATAGATTCATTATTATTCTCAATCAAAGTAGACAAGGGCATATCATTAGGATTAGAAGAAACACTCTTACTAGCAAATAATTTCATAAGTTCATCCATCTTTCCACTCAAAACATTAATTTCTTCTATCGCATGCACCTTTTTATTAGTAGATCTTTCAGTATGCCATTGAGAATAATTAACCATAATATTATCTAGGAGCTTAGTAGCTTCTCCTAAAGTGATTTCCATAAAAGTGCCTCCCGCGGCCGAATCTAAAAGATTTCTAGAAGCAAAATTCAATCTGGCATAAAAATTTTGTATAATCATTCACAAATTTAAACCATTAGTAGGGCAATTACGTATCATTAGTTTCATTCTCTCCCAAGCTTGTGTAACATGTTCATGATGAAGTTGCTTAAAATTCATAATATCGTTTCTAAGAGAGATGATCTTAGCGGGAGGAAAGTACTTATTGATAAAAGCATCTCTGCACTTGTTCCATGAATCAATACTATTTTTAGGCAAAGACGAAAACCAAGCTTTAGCACGATCTCTAAGCAAAAAAGGAAATAGGTTCAATTTAAAAATATCATTATCCACATCTTTTTTATTTTCCATATCACACAAATCAATGAAGCTATTTAGATGGGTAGCAGCATCTTCACTAGGAAGGCCGGAAAACGGATCTTTCATGACAAGATTCAGCAAAGCAGTATTAATTTCACAAGATTCAGCATCGGTAAGAGGAGCAATCGGAGTGCTAATAAAATCATTATTGTTGGTATTGGTGAAGTCACACAATTTAGTGTTATCTTGAGCCATCGTGACAAGCAAGCAAACTAACACACAAGCAAACAAAAAGCAAGCGGGCAAAAAGAGGAAAATAGAGAAAGAGAGGGACGATAGAGAGAGAGGGCGAATAAAACGGCAAGGGTGAAATGGGGGAGAGAAAAACGAGAGGCAAATGGCAAATAATGTAATGCGGGAGATAAGGGTATGTGATGGGTACTTGGTATATTGACTTTTGCGTAGACCTCCCCGACAACGGCGCCAGAAATCCTTCTTGCTACCTCTTGAGCACTGCGTTGGTTTTCCCCGAAGAGGAAGGGATGATGCAGCAAAGTACCGTAAGTATTTCCCTCAGTTTTTGAGAACCAAGGTATCAATCCAGTAGGAGGATACGCGCGAGTCCCTCGCACCTGCACAAAACAAATAAATCCTCGCAACCAACGCGATAAGGGGTTGTCAATCCCTACACGGCCACTTACGAGAGTGAGATCTGATAGATATGATAAGATAATGTTTTTGGTATTTTTGTGATAAAGATGCGAAGTAAAATAAAAGCAATAAAAATAACTAGGTGTTGGAAGATTAATATGATAAAGATAGACCCGGGGGCCATAGGTTTCACTAGTGGCTTCTCTCAAGAGCATAAGTATTTTACGGTGGGTGAACAAATTACTGTTGAGCAATTGACAGAATTGATCATAGTTATGAGAATATCTAGGTATGATCATGTATATAGGCATCACGTCCGAGACAAGTAGACCGACTCATGCGTGCATCTACAACTATTACTCCACACATCAACCCCTATCCAGCATGCATCTAGAGTATTAAGTTCAAGAGAACAGAGTAATGCTTTAAGCAAGATGACATGATGTAGAGGGATAATTCATGCAATATGATGAAAACCCCATCTTGTTATCCTCGATGGCAACAATACAATACGTTCCTTGCTGCCCCTACTGTCACTAGGAAAGGACACCGCAAGATTGAACCCAAAGCTAAGCACTTCTCCCATTGCAAGAAAGATCAATCTAGTAGGCCAAACCAAACTGATAATTCGAAGAGACTTGCAAAGATAACCAATCATACATAAAATAATTCAGAGAAGATTCAAATATTGTTCATAGATAAACTTGATCATAAACCCCCAATTCATCGGTCTCAACAAACACACTGCAAAAGAAGATTACATCGAATAGATCTCCACAAGAGAGGGGGAGAACTTTGTATTGAGGTCCAAAAAGAGAGAAGAAGCCATCTAGCTAATAACTATGGACCCGAAGATCTGAGGTAAACTACTCACACTTCATCAGAGAGGCTATGGTGTTGATGTAGAAGCCCTCCGTGATCGATGCCCCCTCCGGCAGAAATTCATCAATGGAAATTCTCATCGCTTTGAGAGGCTCATTGATATCATGCTTAGGTGGAATAGATCTTAGTTCCAAAGAATCAACATCAAGAGAAATCCTATCAACGTTCCTAGCCAACTCATCGATCTTAAGCAATTTTTCTTCAATCATAGCATTGAAACTCTTTTGCGAAGTAATAAATTCTTTAATATTATATTCAAAATCAGAGGGCATCTTATTATAATTTCCATAAGAATTGTTGTAGGAATTACCATAATTATTAGACGGATTACTAGGATAAGGCCTAGGATTGAAATTTCCTATATATGCGTTGTTACCAAAATTGTTCCTACCAACAAAATTCACATCCATAGATTCATTATTATTCTCAATCAAAGTAGACAAGGGCATATCATTAGGATCAGAAGAAACACTCTTACTAGCAACTAATTTCATAAGTTCATCCATCTTTCCTCTCAAAATATTAATTTCTTCTATTGCATGCACCTTTTTATTAGTAGATCTTTCAGTATGCCATTGAGAATGATTAACGATAATATTATCTAGGAGCTTAGTAGCTTCTCCTAAAGTGATTTCCATAAAAGTGCCTCCCGCGGCCGAATCTAAAAGATTTCTAGAAGCAAAATTCAATCTGGCATAAAAATTTGGGACATTTACATCTATGTCCCTAATTTGCGCCCACTCTCAGATTTACCCCTAATTTCGAAGCCTGCTCAAATTTGCCCCTCCGCCGTAAGGTGCACTTAAAGAAATACCCTTCTGTGTCGTTACCGTCCGGCCAAAGCAGGTCAAAGTCGGTCAAAGGGCTTTGACCGTCCTGAAAAAATAGCAAAAAAATTCTAAAAAATCTTAAAAATTGTGGGATCAAAGATACTAAGGTTCGCAAGGTGCGTGCAAAGTTTAGTGCTGTTTGTACATTCCAGGAGCTCGTGTTAGAGGAAAAACAATAAATATGTAAGCCTGTGAAAAGTAAATTCAAAAAATAGCAAGAAAATTCAAAAAAATATGAAATTTTTTGGAATCAAAGAGGCTTAGGTCTGCAAGCTGCGTGCAAATTTTTGTTGCATTTGGACATTGGAGGGGCTTGTGGAAAAAAACAAAATTTTGCTCGAGAAAAAAGTTGGGAAAAATGACTATTTTGTTTTTTCTTGCTAGAGCTCCTCGCATGTCAATTGATCATAAAAACTTGCAAGCACCTTGTGCACCCATGCCACTTTGATGCCAAAAAATTTAATATTTTTTTAAATTTTCTTGCTATTTTATTTCAAATTTATGGTTCACAAGCGTGCAGATTAACTGTTTTTCCTCGCCATGAGCTCCTGGAATGTCCAAATAGCACGAAAATTTGCACACACCTTGGGCACATGAGTATCTTCGATCTCACAAAATTTTAGATTTTTTAGATTTTTTTTGCTATTTTTTGCAGGACGGTCAAGGCTGTTTGACCGGACGGTAACGGTGCAGAAGGGCATTTCTATAAGGGCACCTAACGGCGGAGGGGTAAATTTGAGCAGACTTTCGAATTAGGGGTATATCTGATTAGGTGGTTCGAGTTAGGGACAGAAATGCAAATGGCCCTAAAATTTTTGTATAATCATCCACAAATTTAAACCATGAGTAGGGCAATTACGTATCATTAGTTTCATTCTGTCCCAAGCTTGTGCAACATGTTCATGATCAAGTTGCTTAAAATTCATAATATCGTTTCTAAGAGAGATGATCTTAGCGGGAGGAAAGTACTTAGAGATAAAAGCATCTTTGCACTTGTTCCATGAATCAATACTATTTTTAGGCAAAGACGAAAACCAAGCTTTAGCACGATCTCTAAGCGAAAAAGGAAATAGCTTCAATTTAACAATATCATTATCCACATATTTTTTCTTTTGCATATACACAAATCAACGAAGCTATTTAGATGGGTAGCGGCATCTTCACTAGGAAGGCCGGAAAACGGATCTTTCATGACAAGATTCAGCAAAGCAGTATTAATTTCACAAGATTCAACATTGGTAAGAGGAGCAATCGGAGTGCTAATAAAATCATTATTGTTGGTATTGGTGAAGTCACACAATTTAGTATTATCTTGAGCAATCGTGACAAGAAAGCAAACTTACACACAAGCAAACAAAAAGCAAGCGGGCAAAAAGAGGAAAATAGAGAAAGAGAGGGAGGATAGAGAGAGAGGGCGAATAAAACGGCAAGGGTGAAGTGGGGGAGAGGAAAACGAGAGGCAAATGGCAAATAATGTAATGCGGGAGATAAGGGTATGTGATGGGTACTTGGTATATTGACTTTTGCGTAGACCTCCCCGGCAACGGCGCCAGAAATCCTTCTTGCTACCTCTTAAGCATTGTGTTGGTTTTCCCCGAAGAGGAAGGGATGATGCAGCAAAGTAGCGTAAGTATTTCCCTCAGTTTTTGAGAACCAAGGTATCAATCCAGTAGGAGGCTATGTGCGAGTCCCTCGCACCTGCACATAACAAATAAATCCTCGCAACCAACACGATAAGGGGTTGTCAATCCCTACACGGCCACTTACGAGAGTGAGATCTGATAGGTATGATAAGATAATGTTTTTGGTATTTTGTGATAAAGATGCAAAGTAAAATAAAAGCAAAGTAAAAGGCAAAGGAAATAACTAAGTATTGAGAGATTAATATGAAGAAGATAGACCCGGGGGCCATAGGTTTCACTAGTGGCTTCTCTCGAGAGCATAAGTATTCTATGGTGGGTGAACAAATTACTGTTGAGCCATTGACAGAATTGAGCATAGTTATGAGAATATCTAGGTATGATCATGTATATAGGAATCATGTCCAAGACAAGTAGACCGACTCCTACCAGCATCTACTGCTATTACTCCACTCATCAACCGCTATCCAGCATGCATCCAGAGTATTAAGTTAATGAAAACATAGTAACGCCTTAAGCAAGATGACATGATGTAGAGGGATAAACTCATGCAATATGATGAAAACCCCATCTTGTTATCCTCGATGGCAACAATACAATACATGCCTTGCTGTCCCTACTGTCACTGGGAAAGGACACCGCAAGATTGAACCCAAAGCTAAGCACTTATCCCATGGCAAGAAAGATCAATCTAGTAGGCCAAACCAAACTGATAATTCAAAGAGACTTGCAAAGATAACCAATCATACATAAAAGAATTCAGAGAAGATTCAAATATTGTTCATAGATAGACTTGATCATAAACCCACAATTCATCGGTCTCAACAAAAACACCGCAAAAAGAAGATTACATCGAATAGATCTCCACAAGAGAGGGGGAGAACATTGTATTGAGATTTAAAAAGAGAGAAGAAGCCATCTAGCTACTAACTATGGACCCGTAGGTCTGAGGTCAACTACTCACACTTCATCGGAGGGGCTATGATGTTGATGTAGAGCCCTCCGTGATCGATGCCCCTCCGGTGGAGCTCCGGAATAGGCCCCAAGATGGGATCTCGTGGATACAGAAAGTTGCAGCAGTGGAATTAGGGTTTTAGCTCCGTATCTAATCATTTGGGGGTACGTAGGTATATATAGGAGGAAGGAGTACGTCAGTGGAGCAACAGGGGGCCCACGAGGGTGGAGGGCGCGCCTGGGGGGTAGGCGCACCCCCTACCTCGTGGCCTCCTCTTTTGTGTCTTGACGTAGGGTCCAAGTCTCCTGGGTCTTGTTCGTTGAGAAAATCACGTTCCCGAAGGTTTCATTCCGTTTGGACTCCGTTTGATATTCCTTTTCTTCGAAACCCTAAAATAGGCAAAAAAACAGCAATTCTGGGTTGGGCCTCCGGTTAGTAGGTTAGTCCCAAAAATAATATAAAATTGGATAATAAAGCCCAATAATGTCCAAAACAGTAGATAATATAGCATGGAGCAATCAAAAATTATAGATACGTTGGAGATGTATCACGGAGCTCCTCGAAGTCCATGCAAAGGCGACCGAAGCGCTGGACGTGACGGCCGGAGCGCGGCGGAGCTGAAGAAGAACCAAGAGAGATGGCTTCAGGGGAGCCCGGCTGCGGCGAATAGCCCTGCTCTCTCTCGCTGTGGCCTCCCGAGGCTCCTGAAGCCTCGGCTTCGGGAGAGGCATGCCGCATCTCATCAGCGACTGGCGCCTCAAGAGGGGCGTCACAAGCTCCCAAGGACGACGCCCTAGGATCACCGCTCGACGCGTGCTCCTCAGCACCTGAGCAGCCAGCCCCCGTTGCAGCTCGCTCCCCCGCACCATCACCTGGGGCGAGCTCAGCACCAGCGGCGAGGACGGGGACCACGATGACGGGATTCTCGCGGGGCCCCACCAAGCCAAGTGGGCGCAGCCCCCACTCATCAAAGGAAGGCATGTTCGCAGCAAACGTGACCTTGTTCTCGCTACGGTACAACATGCAACCCTTCCTGGGCATCTCGTCCGGTAGAGGGACACCAGATAGCACCGTGAGCACAGTTTGCTGCGCAGCAAGAGGAAGCCCCTCCTCTTGAAACCTCATGTTGTCCTGCCCGCTGAGCAAGGCCCACATCGGGTGGGAATGGCACTGAAGCGGAGCAACTCGGTGCCTGACGAACTCCCTCACCACCATGGGCGCAGTCACCCCAAGGTCCTTCAACCATCGCAGCCTGACCCAGATGGGGGCCAGGCAGGGGTTCGCGAGCCTCTGGTGACCCCAGCCGAAGTTAGGAATGGCAGGCCCCACCGGAGCTTGGAGCAGAGGGTTGAGCACGTCGGCATCAACAAACACCCATCGCGTGCGGAATTTGCTCGCGGATGAAGGAAGCTCGAAGTCGATCCCCATGCCTGCCGTCGCCGCCACGGCCTGAAAGCCCACACACCCTGAGCTCTGTCGGGCACCGATGAGATGTAGCGAGAAGAAGTGGCAGAGGAGCGCCACGGAGGGGATGATGCCCACCATGGCCTCACACACGAAGGCAAAGACGGCAACAAGGGTCACAGATTGAGGGTCGAGATGAAGCATATGGATTTGATAGTGCTCGATCACCGCGTTGAAGAAGGTGGAGAAGGGAGGAAGCAGGCCAACCCAGAGGGCGTCAATGAAGACCGGGATCTCGGTGACTGACCGAGCCATGCTAGAGTGAGACGCAACCCAGGCCGGCGTCTCTCCCCACTCGTTGAAGCTGGAGGCAAGCATGGGGCACACCTTGCCCATGGCCTTGTCGTTGAGCACACGAGGCCGGCTGAGCGCCGGCTCGAAGGATGGAGGTGCGGTTGGCGAGGACAGAGGTTTCTTCCCCTTGTCGGCTTGTTTCGGCGCCATGGCGGAAAAGCGGGCGGAACACTAGTTGGACTGGGAAGGCGGAGCAGGGCGTCGAGGAAGTAGGGAGATTGGAAGATTGGAAAAGCCAGGCGCGGAGAGGGAAGAATAACTGTGCAAGAAGCGGGGCCGCATAGCCTGGCGGATTCAATGGTAGCGTGGGGAAGCGGAGACGCCCACGTCCAATCAACCGCCACGCGTCAACCGAGGCCGCAGGCTTTGGGGGCCCGCGGCGATTCGAGCTTGACCCTTGGCTTCGCCGCGAAGCCAAGCCCGAGCGCACCTTGCGCCCCGGGGCTACTGTCGGCGTTCTGGGAACGGGGGTCCCCAGACTTTCCTGCCTACGGCCCGCGGCGTGGCTGAGCCAGCAGGTCGTACGTCCCATCTTCACCAACAAAGCATCCAAGACCCTCGTGAGGGGCCAAGCCTCGTGAGGGGCCAAGCCTTGTGAGGCGGACGACGCAAGACCTCCTCTGGAGTGGCCTAGCTAGGCAGGCTCACAAGGAGCAGAGATATCAAGGCAAGGCGAACCTCACGAGGCTCTCGTGACATGAGCTGTGATGATCGACGCCAGGCGGGCGCCAGTGCGCCCAGCGTCCTTGTTTCCTCTTTGGTGCAAAGGGGGGAAGCGCAGCCGCGGAGTACCGAGGCCTCAGGCAAAGGTTGCCATTTCGGTGCAACAAGACCAAGACCATGGACTGCAAGACGGAGGTCATCGTGGAGCCCAGAGCAGCGTCACCACCAGAACTTTGTGCAGGCGAAGACTACTTTTGTCAGGATAGCTTGTACTAGCTGCCCCCTTCAAATTATCCCGCCATTGTTGGCTCCCTTCCCACTCGATATTTGGGAAGAGGACCAGGGCCTCTATAAATAGGACTAGCCACCACAGTGGAGGGGAGGATCTGATCTTGGCTAGAGAGACTACCCCCATGCACACAAGCTCACCGAGCTCAAGAACGCCTCAACCTCAGGAGGCCATTCTTCCCTTGTATTGTACATCACCAGCCCAAGAGGCAATCCACCACCACCACACTGGAGTAGGGTATTACACCACAACGGTGGCCCGAACCAGTATAAACCCTGCGTCCTTCTGGGTTGTGAGTCTGTCGAGTTCGTCCGCAGGATCCTAGCGAGCTAGAGCGTAGATCGGTTGGAGGGAAAGACTTTGCGCGCACCCCAGTGTTCGAACCTTAAGGGTTTGCCGGAACCCCACACCCCGACAAATGCGCCAGCCGCCGATGTTATTCAACCGATGGAAATTAGTGAAGAAGTTTATCGGAAAAATCCTTAGGAATCATTTCCACTATTTTCAGCTGAGTATGGCCCCAATGGCCCCATGTTCAATGAATAGCTTCATTCTGCGAAGCTTGCATTCTTTAGGGTCAGCCCATATGAAGGAGAAAGGACATCATTACCCCCCAGGTTCTGGACAGAAGAGCAAGCAATCTAATATGCTCGAATCCTGTTTGGCAAGCACATGATTTTGAGTCATAAGATATTGAACTTCGCCAAGCTCAAAAATATGCCCTGTTTCCACACTACACTTGATCATATTGAACATGCTCTCTTGAAGGGATTCATGCATTTCAACTATGGACGGAACAATGAAGTTATTCTTCACTTCTATGACATGCTATACATCACATGAGAAATGGCAAATCCTTCAACTTGGACACTTGAGTGGATGATTGGCAGAGAAAGAATCAAATGCTCAGCGGATCATTTTCTTGCCCTGATAAATTTTCCTCGCTGCGAATTTGAGAATGATAGAGAACACATGTTGCATTTCTGGGAAGTATCTGATGCCCAACTCCATGTCTTGATGGATCCCACCATTGTGGGCAATGAATGCATGGAAGTTGATCCAAAGAAGCTGGCCTAAACAAAGTTTTATTCCACATTTTGTGTAATACCATCACACCAACAAACCGGCCCAACTCCATCAAAGGCATCATAGGAAATGCTCTTGTTGCAATATCTCAGGGAATCGAGTTTGACATTCTTGACCTCTTCATTCAAAACCTGGCATGTGCTGTAGATAGCCCTCAATCGCTGAAACCATATGACCCGTGGATTATGTTTGCCATTGAGAATCTTACACATGAGAAATTCTTTCGGGCTTATGAGCCAAAAGTTTTCATGCCACCTGTTCGTGACACTCTGTGTGTGGTGAAGGATAACAGAAAAGGGAAGGAACCGGTCGATGCTATTGCTAACGCGTCTGCTTCTGAAAATGCACCAAAGGTTAAAGAAGCCATGATTGAAATCCCTCGTGAAGAAAATCCCTCAATCTATGAGATTTGTATTTGCACACAACAGACTTTGGAAAGGCACATCAAGATGGACAGAAAGGAAAAGGTGGAATTGATGACTGAGCTGGATCTTATTCACAATCACACTCATCAAATTCTACTACATGAAAAGGATGCAAGAAAGCGATCATGGACTTTGTTGCGGAAGCATTACTCTCACAAGGATCTAGCCAAGAAGGGCCTATTCAAGGAATATGATTATCTCGACTTGCTTGAAGTACCGCGTATCCGAAGACAAACTACAGTTCCCCCACAACATTCTGCTTCAACAGATCTGCTGTTTGTTAATCACGATGATGAGATTGCATATACAGCTAGCAGTCGCATTTTCAAGCCTGATGTCCATCTATCCAAGCCCTCCAAGGCCAATACTGCTACTCCCGCTTCTTCCTCGACCATTCCACATTCCTCTGACTCTGATTCTATGAGTGGTTTCAATTTTAATTCAGAAGATACTGCCTCTGAGTAATTCCTCGTGTGTCTTCTCTTTCCTTTCTGACACTTGTTGACAAAAGGGGGAGAATTACATCGAGTGATAGTTTATCGGGGTTTGCAGGGTGTTTTTGCTTTAATCTTTCACTTGGTTTCTCCTCGAACAATTTGCTTCTAGAACTTATGATGTAGGGTAGAACCCTAACCGGCCGATCTTTCACGAAAGGAGTGGATCCAGCGATGAACACGAAGAACACAAGGGGAAACGAGGGGAAACACGAGAGGAAACACGGGAAAATCACTAAACCAACACCAAATAGTCACACATGTGCTAGATCCTCAGGTACATAAGAGATCACACGAACCACGGACAACTAAGGACGATACAAAGGTAGCCGGTCTTCTCCATGAGGAGCTCTTGATGTTCTTCTCTGCAAGGAGGTCTTGAATCCAAAGGGATCTTCTCCGAAGAGGGGCCGCGGTCTCTCTCGTGGAGTAGATCTGATGTGGATCAGCAATGCTCTATCTCTAAATATGAGCTAAACCAATGATAACCCTAGAAAGAAGGACAGGGAGAGTATTTGTAGTCTAGGGGTGAAAGGGGTACATGGTCCTCGGCCCTTTACTGTCCGCAGACAGACGGGGCCGGATGTCCGGGCTGGCGGGGGTGGTCTTGCTACCTTCTGGATAGGTGGAGTCCGGATATCCGGGCAGGACGCCGGATTTCCGGGCCGGGGCCGGATGTCCGGGCCCTGTAGAATTGGCTGCTGGCTCCTTGCTGCCGTAGATACTTCCAGGGGTCGGATATCCGGGGCCATGGCCGGATGTCCAGGGCTTGGGAGTTGATCTTGACTCCTTCTGTTGGTTCTCTTCATCTGTGAACTTGGGGACTTGTACATCTTCACGTGCATTTTCGGGAGGGTCCTCTTGGTACCTAATCATGCACAACATCTCGGACTTAGGTAGTAGCCATGTCTCATGCATAGAAAGTGGAAGTTCGGAGAGGAGTGAGTTCACCTTATCTTCGATAGCCTTGGCTCGGGCTCTTGTCATTGGTCCAAGTGGTGTCGTTGGAGGTGTAGGTGCGTCCATGGGGATGATCGTGAGATGCTCCGCATCATCTCCCCTCCCTTGGGGAAGATCCGTCCTCGGATCGAAATCCTCATCACCATGGTAGGGCGAGAGATCTTTGATGTTGAAGATGTCGCTCACGGAATACTTTCCGCATGGGATGTCGATCTTGGAGGCGTTGTTGTTGTAGCGTTCGAGCACCTTGAAGGGTCCATCTACGTGTGGTCGAAGTTTGGACTTGGTTTGTTGGGGAAGCGGTCCTTGCGAAGGTCTAGCTGTTGGGAAACATAGTAATTTTAAAAAATTTCCTACGCACACGCAAGATCATGGTGATGCATAGCAACGAGAGGGGAGAGTGTGTCCACGTACCCTCATAGACGGAAAGCGGAAGCGTTAGCACAACGCGGTTGATGTAGTCGTATGTCTTCACGATCCGACCGATCAAGTACCGAACGCACGGCACCTCCGAGTTCTGCACAAGTTCAGCTTGATGATGTCCCTCGAACTCCGATCCAGCCGAGTGTTGAGGGAGAGTTTCGTCAGCACGACAGCATGGTGACGATGATGATGTTCTACCGACGCAGGGCTTCGCCTAAGCACCGCTACGATATGATCGAGGTGGATTATGGTGGAGGGGGGCACCGCACACGGCTAAGAGATCAAGAGATCAATTGTTGTCTCTATGGGGTGCCTCCTGGCCACGTATATAAAGGAGTGGAGGAGGGGGAGAGGGTCGGCCCCTATGGCGCGCCCTGGAGGAGTCCTACTCCCACCGGGAGTAGGATTCCTCCCCTTCCAAGTAGTAGGAGTAGGAGTCAAGGAAAGGGAAGAGGGAAGAGAAGGAAGGAGGGGGCGCAGCCCCTCCGCCTAGTCCAATTCGGACGAGGCATTGGCGGGCGTGCAGCCTCTCCTCTCTCTTTCCCCTAAAGCCCAATAAGGCCCATATACTCCCCGGCGAATTCCCGTAACTCTCCGGTACTCCGAAAAATACCCGAATCACTCGGAACCTTTCCGATGTCCGAATATAGTCGTCCAATATATCGATCTTTACGTCTCGACCATTTCGATACTCCTCATCATGTCCCTGATCTCATCCGGGACTCCGAACTACCTTCGGTACATCAAAACACATAAACTCATAATATAATCGTCATCGAACTTTAAGCATGCGGACCCTACCGGTTCGAGAACAATGTAGACATCACCGAGAAATGTTTCCAGTCAATAACCAATAGCGGAACCTGGATGCTCATATTGGCCCCCACATATTCTACAAAGATCTTTATCGGTCAAACCGCATAACAACATACGTTGTTCCCTTTGTCATCGGTATGTTACTTGCCCGAGATTCAATCACCGGTATCTCAATACCTAGTTCAATCTCGTTACCGGCAAGTCTCTTTACTCGTTCCGTAATACATCATCCCACAACTAACTCATTAGTTGCAATGCTTGCAAGGCTTATAGTGATGTGCATTACCGAGTGGGCCCAGAGATACCTCTCCGACAATCGGAGTGACAAATCCTAATCTTGAAATACGCCAACCCAACAAGTACCTTCGGATACACCTGTAGAGCACCTTTATAATCACCCAGTTACGTTGCGATGTTTGGTGGAACACAAAGTGTTCCTCCGGTAAACGGGAGTTGCATAATCTCATAGTCATAGGAACATGTATAAGTCATGAAGAAAGCAATAGCAACAAACTAAACGATCAAGTGCTAAGCTAACGGAATGGGTCAAGTCAATCACATCATTCTCCTAATGATGTGATCCCATTAATCAAATGACAACTCATGTCTATGGTTAGGAAGCATAACCATCTTTGATCAACGAGCTAGTCAAGTAGAGGCATACTAGTGACACTCTGTTTGTCTATGTATTCACACATGTATTATGTTTCCGGTTAATACAATTCTAGCATGAATAATAAACATTTATCATGACATAAGGAAATAAATAATAACTTTATTATTGCCTCTAGGGCATATTTCCTTCAGTCTCCCACTTGCACTAGAGTCAATAATCTAGTTCACATCGCCATGTGATTTAATACCAATAGTTCACATCACCATGTGATTAACATCCATAGTTCACATCGACATGTGACCAACACCCAAAGGGTTACTAGAGTTAATAATCTAGTTCACATCGCTATGTGATTAACACACAAAGAGTACTAAGGTGTGATCATGTTTTGCTTGTGAGAGAAGTTTAGTCAACAGGTCTGGCACATACAGATCCATAAGTATTTTGCAAATTTTTATGTCAACAATGCTCTGCACGGAGCTACTCTAGCTAATTGCTCCCACTTTCAATATGTATCCAGATTGAGATTTAGAGTAATCTGGATCAGTGTCAAAATTTGCATCGATGTAACCCTTTATGACAAACCTTTTTTTTGTCACCTCCATAATCGAGAAACATATCCTTATTCCACTAAGGATAATTTTGACCGCCGTCTAGTGATCTACTCCTAGATCACTATTGTACTCCCTTGCCAAAATCAGTGTAGGGTATTCAATAGATCTGGTACACAGTATGGCATATTTTATAGAACCTATGGCCAAGGCATAGGGAATGACTTTCATTCTCTTTCTATCTTCTGCCGTGGTCGGGCTTTGAGTCTTACTCAGTTTCACACCTTGTAACACAAGCAATAACTCTTTCTTTGACTGTTCCATTTTGAACTACTTCAAAATCTTGTCAAGGTATGTACTCATTGAAAAACTTATCAAGCATCTTGATCTATCTCTATAGTTCTTGATGCTCAATATGTAAGCAGCTTCACCGAGGTCTTTCTTTGAAAAACTCCTTTCAAATACTCCTTTATGCTTTGCAAAATAATTCTACATTATCTTTGATCAACAATATGCCATTCACATATACTTATCAGAAATGATGTAGTGCTCCCACTCACTTTCTTGTAAATACAGGCTTCACCGCAAGTCTGTATAAAACTATATGCTTTGATCAACTTATCAAAGCGTATATTCCAACTCCGAGATGCTTGCACCAGTCCGTAGATGGATCGCTGGAGCTTTCATATTTTGTTAGCACCTTTAGGATTGACAAAACTTTCTTGTTGCATCATATACAACTCTTCTTTAATAAATCCATTAAGGAATGTAGTTTTGTTTATCCATTTGCCAGATTTCATAAAATGTGGCAATTGCTAACTTGATTCGAACAGACTTAAGCATAGATATGAGTGAGAAACTCTCATCGTAGTCAACACCTTGAACTTGTCGAAAACCTTTTGCGAAAATTCTAGCTTTGTAGATAGTAACAATACTATCAGCGTCTGTCTTCCTCTTGAAGATCCATTTAATTTCAATGGCTTGCCGATATTTGGGCAAGTCAATCGAAGTCCATACTTTGTTCTTATACATGGATCTCATCTCAGATTTCATGGCCTCAAGCCATTTCACGGAATCTAGGCTCATCATCACTTCCTCATAGTTCGTAGGTTCGTCATGGTCAAGTAACATGACCTCCAGAATAGGATTATCGTACCACTCTGGTGCGGATCTCACTCTAGTTTACCTACGAGGTTCAGTAGTAACTTGATTTGAAGTTACATGATCGTCATCATTAGCTTCCTCACTAATTGGTGCAGTAGTCACAGGAACAGATTTCTGTGATGAACTACTTTCCAATAAGGGAGCAGGTACATTTACCTCATCAAGTTCTACTTTCCTCCCACTCACTTCTTTCGAGAGAAACTCCTTCTCTACAAAGGATCCATTCTCAGCAATGAATATCTTGCCTTCGGATCTGTGATAGAAGGTGTACCCAACATTTTCTTTTGGGTATCCTATGAAGAGGCACTTCTCCGATTTGGGTTTGAGCTTATCAGGTTGAAACTTTTTGACATAAGCATTGCAACCTCAAACTTTAAGAAACGACAGCTTAGGTTTCTTGCCAAACCATAGTTCATACGGTGTCGTCTCAATGGATTTAGATGGTGCCCAATTTAACGTGAATGTAGCTGTCTCTAATGCATAACCCCAAAACGATAGTGGTAAATCGGTAAGAGACCTCATAGATCGCACCATATCTAATAAAGTACGGTTACGACGTTCGGACACACCATTACACTGTGGTGTTCCATGTGGCATGAGTAGTGAAACTATTTCACATTGTTTTAACTGAAGGCCAAACTCGTAACTCAAATATTTTACTTCTGCGATCATATCATAGAAACTTTTATTTTTGTTACAATGATTATCCACTTCACTCTGAAATTCTTTGAACTTTTCAAATGTTTCAGACTTGTGTTTCATCAAGTAGATACACTCATATCTACTCAAATCATCTGTGAAGATCAGAGAATAATGATACTTGCCGCGAGCCTCAATATTCATCGGACCACATACATCAGTATGTATGATTTCCAACAAATCTATTGCTCGCTCCATTGTTCCGGAGAACGGAGTTTTAGTCATCTTGACCATGCGGCATGGTTCGCAAGCATCAACTGATTCATAATCAAGTGATTCCAAAAGCCCATCAGCATGGATTTTCTTCGTGCGCTTTACACCAATATGACCAAAACGGCAGTGCCACAAATAAGTTGCACTATCATTATTAAATTTGCATCTTTTGGCTTCAATATTATGAAAATGTGTATCACCATGATCGAGATCCAACAAACCATTTTCATTGGGTGTTTGACCATAGAAGGTTTTATTCATGTAAACAGAACAACAATTATTCTCTAACTTACATGAATAACCGGATTGCAATAAACATGATCCTATCATATTCATGCTCAACACAAACACTAAATAACATTTATTTTAGGTTTAACACTAATCCTGAAAGTATAGGGAGTGTGCGATGATGATCATATCAATCTTGGAACCATTTCCAATACACATCGTCACTTCACCCTTAACTAGTCTCTGTTCATTCTGCGACTCCCGTTTCGAGTTACTATTCTTAGCAACTGAACTAGTATCAAATACTGAGGGGTTGCTATAAACACTAGTAAAGTACACATCAATAACATGTATATCAAATATACCTATGTTCACTTTGCCATCCTTCTTATCCGCCAATTACTTGGGGTAGTTCCTCTTCCAGTGACCAGTCCCTTTGAAGTAGAAGCAATCAGTTTCATGCTTAGGTCCAGACTTGGGTTTTTTCACTTGAGCAGAAACTTGCTTTCCGTTCTTCTTGAAGTTCCCCTTTATTCCGTTTGTCCCTTTACTTGAAACTAGTGGTTTTGTTTAGCATCAACACTTGATGCTTTTCTTGATTTCTACCTTCCTCGATTTCAGCATCACGAAGAGCTTGGGAATCGTTTCCGTTATCCCTTGCATATTATAGTTCATCATGAAGTTCTACTAACTTGGTGATGGTGACTACAGAATTCTGTCAATCACTATTTTATCTGGAAGATTAACTCCCACTTGATTCAAGCAATTGTAGTACCCAGACAATCTGAGCACATGCTCACTGCTTGAGCTATTCTCCTCCATCTTTTAGCTATAGAACTTGTTGGAGACTTCATATCTCTCAACTCGGGTATTTGCTTGAAATATTAACTTCAACTCCTAGAACATCTCATATGGTCCATGATGTTCAAAACGTCTTTGAAGTCCCGATTCTAAGCCGTTTAAGTAGGGTGCACTAAACTATCAAGTAGTCATCATATTGAGCAAGCCAAACGTTCATAACATCTGCATCTGCTCCTGCAATAGGTTTGTCACCTAGTGGTGCATCAAGGACATAATTCTTCTGTGCAGCAATGAGGATAAACCTCAGATCACGGATCCAATCCGCATCATTGCTACTAACATCTTTCAACTTAGTTTTCTCCAGGAACATATAAAAAATAAAGCAGGGGAGCTAAACGCGAGCTATTGATCTACAACATAGATATGCTAATACTACCAGGACTAAGTTCATGCTAAATTTAAGTTCAATTAATCATATTACTTAAGAACTCCCACTTAGATAGACATCCCTCTAATCCTCTAAGTGATCACATGATCCAAATCAACTAAACCATGTCCGATCATCACGTGAGATGGAGTAGTTTCAATGGTGAACATCACTATGTTGATCATATCTACTATATGATTCACGCTCGACCTTTCGGTCTCAGTGTTCCGAGGCCATATCTGTTATATGCTAGGCTCGTCAAGTTTAACCTGAGTATTCCGCGTATGCAACTGTTTTGCACCCGTTGTATTTGAATGTAGAGCCTATCACACCCGACCATCACGTGGTGTCTCAGCATGAAGAACTTTCGCAACGGTGCATACTCAAGGAGAACACTTGTACCTTGATAATTAGTGAGATATCATCTTATAAAGCTACCATCAAACTAAGCAAAATAAGATGTATAAAAGATAAACATCACATGCAATCAAAATATGTGACATGATATGGCCATCATCATCTTGTGCCTTTGATCTCCATCTCCAAAGCATCATCATGATTTCCATCATCACTAGCATGACACCATGATCTCCATCATCTTGATCTATATCAATGTGTCTTCACATGCTCGTCTCGCCAACTATTTCTCTTGCAACTATTGCTATCGCATAGCGATAAAGTAAAGCAATTATTTGGCGCTTGCATCTTATGCAATAAAGAGACAACCATATGGCTTCTGCCAGTTGCTGATAACTTCAACAAAAAATGATCATCTTATACAACAACTTATATCTCATCATGTCTTGACCATATCACATCACAACATGTCCTGCAAAAACAAGTTAGACGTCCCCTACTTTGTTGTTGCAAGTTTTACGTGGCTGCTACGGGCTGAGCAAGAACCGTTCTTACCTACGCATCAAAACCACAATGATAGTTTGTCAAGTTAGTGCTGTTTTAACCTTCTCAAGGACCGGGCATAGCCACACTCGGTTCAACTAAAGTTGGCGAAACTGACACCCGCTAGTCACCTGTGAGCATAGCACGGCGGTAAAACCAGTATCGCGTAAGCGTACGCATAATGTCGGTCTGAGCCGCTTCATCCAACAATACCGCCGAACCAAAGTGTGCCATGCTGGTAAGCAGTATGACTTATATCACCGACAACTCACTTGTATTCTACTCGTGCATATTACATCAACCATAAAACCTAGCTCTGATACCATTGTTGGGAAACGTAGTAATTTCAAAAAAATTCCTACGCACACGCAAGATCATGGTGATGCAAAGCAACAAGAGGGGAGAGTGTGTCCACGTACCATCATAGACCGAAAGCGGAAGCGTTAGCACAACGCGGTTGATGTAGTCGTACGTCTTCACGATCCGACCGATCAAGTACCGAACGCATGGCACCTCCGAGTTCTGCACACGTTCAACTCGATGACGTCCCTCGAACTCCGATCCAGCCGAGTGTTGAGGGAGAGTTTCGTCAGCATGACGGCGTGGTGATGATGATGATGTTCTACCGACGCAGGGCTTCGCCTAAGCATCGCTACGATATGATCGAGCTGGATTATGGTGGAGGGGGGCACCGCACACAGCTAAGAGATCAAGAGATCAATTGTTGTCTCTATGGGGTGTCCCAGGCCACATATATAAAGGAGTGGAGGAGGGGGAGAGGGCCGGCCCCTATGGCGCGCCCTGGAGGAGTCCTACTCCCACCGGGAGTAGGATTCCTCCCCTTCCAAGTAGTAGGAGTAGGAGTCAAGGAAAGGGAAGATGGAAGAGAAGGAAGGAGGGGGCGCAGCCCCTCCCCCTAGTCCAATTCGTACTAGGCATTGGGGGGGGGGGGCGCAACCTCTCCTCTCTCTTTCCTCTAAAGCCCAATAAGGCCCATATACTCCCCGGCGAATTCCCGTAACTCTCCGGTACTCCGAAAACTACCCGAATCACTCGGAACCTTTCCGATGTCCGAATATAGTCGTCCAATATATCGATCTTTACATCTTGACCATTTTTAGACTCCTCGTCATGTCCCCGATCTCATCCGGGACTCCAAACTACCTTAGGTACATCAAAACACATAAACACATAATATAACCATCATCGAACTTTAAGCGTGCAGACCCTACGGGTTCAAGAACAATGTAAACATGACCGAGACATGTTTCCGGTCAATAAGAAATAGCGGAACCCGGATTCTCATATTGGCTCCCACATATTCTATGAAGATCTTTATCGGTCAAACCGAATAACAACATATGTTGTTCCCTTTGTCATAGGTATGTTACTTGCCCGAGATTCGATCGTCAGTATCTCAATACCTAGTTCAATCTCGTTACCGGCAAGTCTCTTTACTCGTTCCTTAATACATCATCCCGCAACTAACTCATTAGTTGCAATGCTTGCAAGGCTTATAGTGATGTGCATTACCGAGTGGGCCCAGAGATACCTCTCCGATAATCGGAGTGACAAATCCTAATCTCGAAATACGCCAACCCAACAAGTACCTTCGGAGACACAGGTAGATCACCTTTATAATCACCCAGTTACATTGTGACGTTTGGTGGCACACAAAGTGTTCCTCCGATAAACGGGAGTTGCATAATCTCATAGTCATAGGAACATGTATAAGTCATGAACAAAGCAATAGCAACAAACTAAATGATCAAGTGCTAAGCTAACGGAATGGGTCAAGTCAAGCACATCATTCTCCTAATGATGTGATCCCGTTAATCAAATGACAACTCATGTCTATGGTTAGGAAACATAACCATCTTTGATCAACGAGCTAGTCAAAGTAGAGGCATACTAGTGACACTTTGTTTGTCTATGTATTCACACATGTATTATGTTTTCGGTTAATACAATTCTAGCATGAATAATAAAAGTTTATCATGATATAAGGAAATAAATAATAACTTTATTATTGCTTCTAGGGCATATTTCCTTCACTAGCCACACAAGATCTCCAATGTTGAGTACCACGGGGTGCTTGTTGATGTTGCGCTTGGTCGCAAGTCGTTGTACTTGGCGCTCGATGGTGTGCCTTTTATCTTCATGCACCTTCTTGAGATGGTTCATGCGTGCACTTGCGTCCATATTGATGTGCTCTTGTAGTGGTAGAGGGAAAATGTCCAATGGGGACAAAGGGTTGAATCCGTAGACGACCTCGAAGGGGGACTTGCCGGTTGTTTAGTGTCTTGCACGGTGGTAGGCGAACTCGGCGATAGGTAGGAACTCCTCCCACTCTTTGATGTTCTTCTTGATGGGTACTCTAAGTAGAGTGGAGAGTGTGCAGTTTGTCACCTCCGTTCGGCCGTCGGTTTGTGGATGATACACCATGGAGAAGAGTAGCTTGATTCCGAGCTTGGCACATAGGGTCTTCCAAAAGTAGCTAAGGAACTTGACGTCGCGGTCCAAGATGATCGTCTTTGTCATTTCATGTAGACGCAATATTTCCCTACAAAAGAGATTGGCAACATGTGAAGCATCGTCTATCTTGTTGCAAGGAATGAAATGTGCCATCTTAGAGAATCGGTCGACAACGACAAATACCTAATCCTTCCCATTTCTAGTCCTAGGCAAGCCAAGTACAAAATCCATGATAATGTCTTCCCATGGTTGGTATGGAATTGGTAGAGGCATGTAAAGGCCATGGGATTGAGCTTTAGAGTTAGCTTTGCGACATGTAGAGCATCGGTTGGTGAAGCGATTGACGTCATGAAACATCTTGGGCCAATAGCAGTTCTTGGAGAGCGTAGCAAAAGTCTTATCACGTCCAAAATGTCCCATTAAGCCTCCTCCACAAGATTCCTGCAAAAGCAACAAACAAAGAGAAGACTCGGGGATGCAAAACTTGTTAGCTCTGATAAGATATCCGTCTTTTATGTGATAGCGATCCCAAGAGGTATGCGTCAAGCACTTTGCATAAGGAGTAGCAAAAGTAGGGTCATGCTAATACAAGTCTTTTATGTGCTCAAAGCCAATGACATTCAACTCAAGTTGAGTAACAAGCATGCGTATGCGGGAAAGGGCATCCGCCACAATGTTTTCCTTACCTTTGATGTACTTGATGATATGAGGAAAAGACTCAATAAATTCACTCCATTTAGCATGACACTTGTTCAACTTGGTTTGGCCCTTAAGGTACTTGAGCGTTTCATGATCGGTATGAATGATGAATTCATGACGGCGCAGATAGTGTTCCCATTCATGCAAAACACGCACTAAAGCATATAGCTCTTTGTCATAGATGGGGTAATTGAGTTGCGCTCCGGAAAGTTTCTCACTAAAGTAAGCTATGGGGCGCTCTCTTGTGTTAACACACCTCCTATGCCATTACCACTAGCATCGCAATGAATCTCAAAGGGTTTGTCAAAGTTGGGTAATGCAAGCACGGGGGCATGAGTAAGCAAATTCTTAAGCTCATTTAAAGAAATATCTTGGGATGGTCCCCAAACAAAAGGCACATTCTTCTTGCTCAAAGCATGCAAAGGAGAAGCAATGGTGCTAAAATCTTTCACAAAGCGACGATAGAAACCCGCAAGGCCAAGAAAGCTATGCACTTGTTGCAAGTTGGTTGGTTGTGGCCAAGTCTTAATAGCATTGATCTTGGACTCATCAACATGAACACCCTTAGAATAAACAACAAAACCCAAGAAAACAAGCTTATCAATGCCAAAAAGGCATTTCTCCATATTAGCATAGAGCACTCTTTTCGAAGAGTTTGTAAAACGGTTCGGACATGGGTGATATGCTCTTTGAGAGACTTGCTAAAAACAAGGATATCATCGAAGTAGACCACAACAAACACACCAATGTAAGGGCGAAAGACATGATTCATAAGACGCATAAAAGTACCCGGTGCTTCCGATAGACCCATGGGCATGACTAACCACTCATACAACCCAAACTTGGTTTTGAAAGCGGTTTTCCATTCATCACCCTCTTGTATGCGGATTTGATAGTAACCACTCTTGAGATCAATTTTGTAAAATATAGTTGCACCACTAAGTTCATCAAGCATATCATCAAGGCGTGGAATGGGATACCTATAACGAACGGTGATAGAATTGATAGGTCTACAATCGGAGCACATGCGAAAGCTACCGTCTCGTTTTGGCACAACAATGACCGGGATGGCACAAGGGCTCAAACTTTCACGCACATGTCCATGGTCTATGAGATGCTTTAATTGCCTTTGTATTTATTTGGTTTCTTCGGGGTTGACAAGGTAGGGAGCTTTATTCGGAAGCGGTGCTCCGGGGATGAGGTCGATGCGGTGCTCGATGCCTCGTAGTGGAGGTAGTCCCGGAGGTAGCTCATCGGGGAAAACATCGTGAAATTCCTGCAAAAGAGAAGACAACACTAGAGGTAGAGTGTGAGAGCTGTTAGCTTGTGTTTCATTGTGCTTGCACAAAAGGACGTAGTGTAGGACACTAGATGGGTTCTCACTTTTGGTGGCAAATAGGACCAAGTTTTTCTTTTCTCTCATCGTGGAGATGCTCGATTTGGGCTTGTGGTGCTCACTCTCTTTTTGGTGGCTCGCTCTCTCACTATTCCCTCCATGATGGGTGGCTTGCTTGTCGGCTATCACTTGGCTTGGAGACATGGGACGAAGTATGTACTCCTTTCCCTTCATCTTGAAGATGTAGTGATTCGTTCGGCCGTTGTGGATGACTCCTCTATCAAATTGCCATGGGCGTCCAAGGAGAAGGTGGCAAACGGTCATTGGAACGACGTCGCACTCCAAAGTGTTTTCGTAGGCGCCAATTTTGAAGGAGACTTGTACTCGATGCTCGACTTGGATAGTGCCGGAGTCGCTAAGCCATTGAACTTTGTAAGGATGTGGGTGCTTCATCTTGGGCAATTGGAGCTTGGAGCAAAGTTCTTCACTTGCGAGATTATGACAACTCCCTCCATCGATGATGACCTTGACGGATCATCCATTAATGCCGGCCTTGGTATGAAAGATGTGGCATCGTTGGTCTTGTTCTTGGTGATGTTGGAGAGTCAAGACCTTGGTGACAAAAAGAGCGGGACTTGAATCTTCATCGCAAAAGACTTGTTCCTCTTCATCGTTCACGTGCCGGTGCATGGCGACTTGCTCAAGAGCATCCATTTCTCCTTCACTCATTGAGTCGTAAGTTTTGTCGTTGTTGAGGATCATGGTCCGCTTGTTAGTGCACTCATAGGACTTGTGGCCTCGGCCTCCGCATGTGAAGCATTTGAAGGAACTTGTCTTGACGGTCTCATCGGTTGGGGTTGAGGATGATGAAGCTCTCGGCTTTAAGTTGCTTGTAGTAGGAGGATGACTTGGAGTTGACGAAGCTTTCTTGTAACTCGACTTGTCGGCGGTGATTGTAGAAGGCTTGGTAGATGGTGTTGGAGTTGTTGAAGCTTGGGTGTTGGAGAAGCCATATGACTTGGATGAGAACTTGGCATACTTGAAATCGTCTTGCACTTGACGTTCCGCTTTGTAAGTTGATGCACGAGCTCGATGAGGTTTGAGTATGGTTGGAAGTCGGCGATCTTCTTGATAGGATGGTTGAGTCCATTCAAGAAACATGCCATAGTTTGCTCATCATCTTCCGTGACATTGGCTCGTATCATGGCAATCTCCATCTCCTGGTAGTACTCTTCAACGCTTTTGGTTCCTTGCTTGAGCAGTTGGAGTTTCTTGAAGAGGTCGCGGTTGTAGTAGGTAGGCACGAAGCGTGCTCTCATGACATCCTTAATTTGCACCCAAGTAGTGATGGGTGGTTCACCTCTTGCCTCTCGGCGCTCGATAACTTGTTCCCACCAAATGAGGACATAGTATTGGAACTCAAGGGATGCCATTGCGATCTTCTTCTCTTCTTCATAGTTGTGCAAACAGAAGATTTTGTCGACCTTCAATGCCCACGAAAGATACTCTTCGGGATTTTTGCTTCCATTGAACTTGGGCATGGTGAACTTGAGCTTGCCATAGCGTTGCTCTTCATTGTGTTGGGGTCAGGGATGATGACGCCCGTGTTGTGGATCATTGTCAAACTCGTGTTGCTCTCGGTGAGGAGGATTATCAACCTCATTTTGCTCTTGTTGTGGAGGATTTCCACTGTCTTCATGCTCTTGATGAACTTGATGTTCTTGGCGAGCTTGTGGGGGATCTTGTCGAGCTCGAGGAGGAACATGAGGAACTTGACGATGCACGCAAGCTTGAAATCGTCGTTCGTTAGCTTCTACGCGAAGTGCTTTGATACGTCTCCGTCGTATCTACTTTTCCAAACACTTTTGCCCTTGTTTTGGACTCTAACTTGCATGATTTGAATGGAACTAACCCGGACTGACGCTGTTTTCAGCAGAATTGCCATGGTGTTATTTATGTGTAGAAATGAAATTTCTCAGAATGACCTAAAACTTCACGGAGATTATTTTCGGAAATAATAAAAAATACTAGCAAAAGATCAAGACCAGGGGGCCCCTACCTCGTGGGCCCCCTAGAGCTCCTCCGACCACAACTCCAACTCTATATATTCGTGTTCGGAGAGAAAAAATCAGGGAGAAAGATTCATAGCGTTATACGATATGGAGCCGCCGCCAAGCCCTAAACTCTCTCGGGAGGGATGATATAGATTCCGTTTGGGGCTCCGGAGAGGGCAATCCATCGCCATCGTCATCATCAACCATCCTCCATCACCAATTTCAAGATGCTCACCGTGTGCGTGAGTAATTCCATCGTAGGCTTGTTGCACAGTGATGGGTTGGATGAGATTTATCATGTAATCGAGTTAGTTTTGTTAGTGTTTGAACCCTAGTATCCACTATGTTCTGAGATTGATGTTGCTATGACTTTGCTATGCTTAATGCTTGTCACTAGGGCCCGAGTGCCATGATTTCAGATCTGAACCTAGTATGTTTTCATCAATATATGAGAGTTCTTGATCCTATCTTGAAAGTCTATAGTCACCTACTATGTGTTATGATCCGGCAACCCTGAAGTGACAATAATCAGGACCACTTCCGGTGATGACCGTAGTTTGAGGAGTTCATGTATTCACCATGTGTTAATGCTTTGGTCTGGTACTCTATTAAAAGGAGGCCTTAATATCCCTTAGTTTCCGCTAGGACCCCGCTGCTACGGGAGGGTAGGACAAAAGATGTCATGCAAGTTCTTTTCCATAAGCACGTATGACTATATTCGGAATACATGCCTACATTACATTGATGAATTGGAGCTAGTTCTGTGTCACCCTAGGTTATGACTGTTACATGATGAACCACATCCGTCATAATTCTCCATCACTGATCCATTGCCTACGAGCTTTCCATATATTGTTCTTCGCTTATTTAATTTTCCGTTGCTATTGTTATCATCACTACAAAATACCAAAAACATTACTTTTGCTACCGTTACTTTTACTATCATTACCACTACTATCATATTACTCTCCTACTAAACACTTTGCTGCAGATATTAAGTTTCCAGGTGTGGTTGAATTGACAACTCAGCTACTAATACTTGAGAATATTCTTTGGATCCCCTTCTGTCGAATCAATAAATTTGGGTTGAATACTCTACCCTCGAAAACTGTTGCGATCCCCTACACTCGTGGGTTATCATGCTTCTTCATGTTCACGAGCTTGTCAGCCTCGGTTGGCTATGGCTCGACTTGCATCTTGGAGGGCTTGTTGCGCCTCAAGTGCTTGAGCATCTCGCAGTTGTTGCTCTTGATGTTGTGCCTCGGCATCTTGTGCTTCTTGATGTAGACACACTCGCTCTTCGGCTTCATGTTGGCGTTGTCGTTGCCTTTCTCATGCTAACGCAAAGGCCTCTTGGGTTTGACGTTGTCGGTGCTCTTTAGAGTTGGTGTCACATAGAGGATTGTGGCTTGCTTGACGATCGTTGCATGCAACACGTAGAAGAGTGTTCGATGTCGGTGTACTTGAGCTGGAGAGGGTGAAGTCTGAGTGTCGACTTGAGGAGCTCCTTATTGATGAAGACAAAGTGGAAGAAGAGTGGTTGAGCAACAAAGCGTGAATCTCGTCCATTCTTGCGTCATTCTATTGCTTGTGATCGTCGAGCTTGTGGTCGAAGTAGTCCCTTGTACATTGCTCGGAGAGTCGCAAGTCGGTGGCGAGGTTGTCGATGCGTTCACTCATTGCTTGTTGCTCTAAACTCTCTCGGGAGGGCTGATCTGGAGTCCGTTCGGGGCTTCGGAGAGGGGAATCTGTCGCCATCGTCATCATCAACCATCCTCCATCATCAATTTCATGATTCTCACCGCCATGCATTAGTAATTCCATCGTAGGCTTGCTGGACGGTGATGGGTTGGATGAGATTTATCATGTAATCGAGTTAGTTTTGTTAGGGTTTAATCCCTAGTATCCACTATGTTCTGAGATTGATGTTGCTATGACTTTGCTATGCTTAATGCTTGTCACTAGGGCCCGAGTGCCATGATTTCAGATCTGAACCTATTATGTTTTCATCAATATATGAGAGTTCTTGATCCTATCTTGCAAGTCTATAGTCACCTACTATGTGTTATGATCCGGCAACCCCGAAGTGACAATAATCGGGACCACTTCCGGTTATGACCGTAGTTTGAGGAGTTCATGTATTCACTATGTGTTAATGCTTTGGTCTGGTACTCTATTAAAAGGAGGCCTTAATATCCCTTAGTTTCCGCTAGGACCCCGCTACCACGGGAGGGTATGACAAAAGATTTCATGCAAGTTCTTTTCCATAAGCATGTATGACTATATTCGGAATACATGCCTACATTACATTGATGAATTGGAGCTAGTTCTGTGTCACCCTAGGTTATGACTGTTACATGATGAACCACATCCGGCATAATTCTCCATCACTGATCCATTGCCTACGAGCTTTCCATATATTGTTCTTCGCTTATTTACTTTTCCGTTGCTATTGTTATCATCACTACAAAATACCAAAAACATTACTTTTGCTACCGTTACTTTTATCGTTACCACTACTATCATATTACTTTGCTACTAAACACTTTGATGTAGATATTAAGTTTCCAGGTGTGGTTGAATTGACAACTCAGCTGCTAATACTTGAGAATATTCTTTGGCTCCCCTTGTGTAGAATCAATAAATTTGGGTTGAATACTCTACCCTCGAAAATTGTTGCGATCCCCTATACTTGTGGGTTATCAAGACTATTTTCTGGCGCCGTTGCCGGGGAGCATAGCTCTATTCTTTGAGTCACTTGGGATTTATATCTACTTATCATTATGAAGAACTTGAGAGATCCAAAAACCAAGATTTATCCCTCAACTACGAGGGGAGGTAAGGAACTGCCATCTAGCTCTGCACTTGATTCACCTTATATTTTGAGTAAGCTTGCGACACCTAAACCTGCTTCTGCTATTGATTCTGATATGTCGCATATTATTGATGATGCCACTTCTGCTATGCATGATACTTATGATGAAACTACTTCTATGCTTGATACAATTGTGCCACTTGGTGAATTTCTTGATGAACAACTCGCTAGGGCTAGAGAGAATGAAATTATTGAAACTGATAACACTGATGAAAGTGATTATGAAGGCTCTCCTAATAAATATGAATTACCTGTTGTGCCTGAGGGCTATGTTATGGATGAAGAAACTAAAAGAGACTTTCTTACTTGCAATGATAGAAGTGATCTTAAGAAATTATTAGCTAAGCTTAAACAAAAAAGTCTGAAAGCTAGAATGAAATATGATCCTGCTTATGCTACTTCACCTATCTTTGTTAATAATAAGGATTATGAATTCCCTATTAATCCTGATATAATTACTTTGGTTGAATCTGATCCTTTTATGGCTATGAATCTGAAACTGTTGTGGCACATCTTACTAAATTAAATGTTATAGCCACCCTGTTCACTAATGATGAGAGAACTCGCTACTTTTATATCCTTAAAATATTTTCGTTCTCGTTAAAGGGTGATGCTAAGATATGGTTTAATTCTCTTGATCCTAGCTGTGTGCGTAGTCCCCAGGATATGATTTATTACTTCTCTGCTAAATATTTCCCTGCTCATAAGAAACAAGCTGCCTTAAGGGATATATATAATTTTGTGCAAATTGAAGAAGAGAGTCTCCCACAAGCTTGGGGGAGGCTTCTCCAATTACTTAATGCTTTGCGTGATCATCCTCTTAAGAAAAATGAAATACTTGATATCTTTTATAATGGACTAACTGATGCTTCTAGAGACTACCTGGATAGTTGTGCTGGTTCTGTTTTCAGGGAAAGAACACCAGATGAAGCTGAAATTCGATTGAATAATATGTTGACAAATGAAAATAATTGGACACTTCCTGAGCCTATTCCTAAACCAACTCCGAAGAAAAGGGGTGTTCTATTTCTTAGTCCTGAAGATATGCAAGAGGCAAAGAAATCCATGAAAGAAAAGGGTATTAAAGCTGAAGATGTTAAGAATTTACCTCCTATTGAAGAAATACATGGTCTTAATTTACCGCCTGTTGAAGAAATATATGGATTTAATCCATCACCTATTGAAGAAACACATGGTCTTGATAACCCGACATAGGTAGTAAAGGTAAATTCTCTCTATAGATATGATAAAGCTAAAATCCCATTCACCAAGTTTGCTAGCCCATGCTTAGATGAGTTTGATAAATTTATGGTTAAGCAAGAAGACTTCAATGCCTATTTTGGTAGAGAATTAAAACGCAGTGCTGATATGCTTGAACACTTGGGTGATTATATGGCTAATGTAAAAGATGAACTTAAACTTATTAGTAAACATGCTTCTATGGTTACCACTCAAGTAGAACAAGTACTTAAGGCTCAAAATGATTTGCTCAATGAATTGAATAGTAAGGATAAGGGCTATGCTGTTAGAGTGGCTACTAGAACTGGTAAAATGACTCAGGATCCTTTGTATCCTGAAGGCCACCCTAAGAGAATTGAGCAAGATTCTCAGAGAAATAATATAGATGCACCTAGTCCTTCTAAAAAGAAGAAAAAGAAAAATGATAGGACTTTGCATGCTTCTAGTGAACCTAATGCTGACAGACCTGAGAATCCCAATGATACTTCTATTTCTGATGCTGAAACACAATCTGGTAATGAACATGAAACTAGTGATAATGTTAATGATAATGTTCATGTTGATACTCAACCTAGTAATGATAATGATATAGAAATTGAACCTGCTGTTGACCTTGATAACCCATAATCAAAGAATCAATGTTATGATAAGAAAGACTTTGTTGCTAGGAAACACGGTAAGGAAAGAGAGCCTTGGGTTCAGAAACCCATGCCTTTTCCTCCCAAACCATCCAAGAAAAGGATGATGAGGATTTTGAGCGCTTTGCTGAAATGATTAGACCTATCTTTTTTCGTATGCGATTAACTGATATGCTCAAAATGAACCCTTATGCCAAGTATATGAAAGAAATTGTTACTAATAAAAGAAAGATACCGAAAGCTGAAATTTCCACCATGCTTGCTAATTGTACTTTTAAGGTGGAATACCAAAGAAACTTGGAGATCCAGGAGTACCCACTATACCATGCTCCATTAAAAGAAACTATGTTAAAACTGCTTTATGTGATCTTGGAGCCGGTGTTAGTGTTATGCCTCTCTCTTTATATCGTAGACTTGATTTGAATAAGTTGACAACTACTGAAATATCTTTGCAAATGGCTGATAACTCAACTGCTATAACTGTCGGTATTTGTGAGGATGTGCCTGTTGTGGTTGCAAACGTTACTATTTTAACGGACTTTATTATTCTTGATATTCCCGAGGACGATAGTATGTCTATTATTCTTGGAAGACCCTTTTTGAATACTATAGGGGCTGTTATTGATTGCACCAAAGGCAATGTCACTTTTCATGTTAATGGTAATGAGCATACGGTACACTTTCCGAGGAAACAATCTCAAGTTCACAGTATCAATTCTATTGGAAAAATTCCATCGATTATTTTTGGAGGTTTTGAATTTCCTCTTCCTACTGTCAAGAAGAAATATGATATTCTTATTGTTGGGGATGTGCATATCCCCGTTGAGGTAACCTAGTGTTATTCGAAAATTCTCCAATTCCATGTTATTCGGAAAGAGTTTGTTAATAAGACTTGATCAACCTTGTTAATGGATTCATTTTGATGATCATGAGATGGATGAAGTTAGAAAACACAACTCTCTGTACCCTCTTTTTTACTTTCTGTTATTCATGTTAAATAAAGCAAAAATAGTAATTTCTGTCTGTTTTCTGATTATCCGCGCAATATAAAAATACCCAGAAAATAAAAGTTCTCCAAATGCCCTAAAATTTAAATATGATTTTTCTGGAATATTTGAGAATATTCGGCAGTGAGAACACAGCAGGGGGCATCCACCTGGCCACGAGGGTGGAGGGCGCGCCCTACCCCCCTAGGCGCGCCCCCTGCCTCGTGGGCCCACGGTGGCCCTCCTCCACTTATTCCTGCACCCACACACTCCTTCCTCCCACAAACACCAGTATCCAGCTCATGCACGAGTTCTAGCACATTTTGTTGTGATTTTCGATCTCCTTGCTCAAAGCACCTCTCACAAAACTGCTTTGGGGGATTGTTCCTTGGTATGTGACTCCTCCATTGATCCAATTAGTTTTTGTTCTAGTGCTTTATTCATTGCAAATTTGTGCTACCTTGGTGGCTCTGTTCTTGAGCTTGTATGTCAAATTTATATGGTTCCAAGTAGTTCTAATGCATGATATAGGCTCTAGGCACTTGTAGGAGTAGTTGCTATCAATATTATTGAGTTTGGTTCACTTTTATTTTGCAGTTACTAAAAATTTCAGAAATTTTTCAGAGGAGGAAATATGTTTAAGAAAATATACCAAGGTGGTTCTTCAAGGAAGCAAGGACCCAGGCTTGCAATGCGTGATGCTTATGATGAGCCACCAAGGGACGCTCCAGTGCGGTCTTGTGAATGGCCTTCAGAGGACTTCATGGATCAAGCAGGAATTAAGGAGGAATTTAACGCATATTTGCGCAACGCTGATCTTGTGAGCTTCGAGGCAGAAAAATGCCGTCAGTACCACTATCTCACTAGTTCCTTTGTGAGGAGGTTTGAATTTTCATCTTCACGTAATTCTCAAATTGTCCTGTTTCATCTTTATGAAAATTCTTATACTATGTACTTAGAGAACTTTACCACTGCTTGCAAACTTCCACAATGGGGTAGTGCTAGTGAACCTCGCAAATCTGAAATTAGAGAATTTCTTGCTAGTATAACTGTGAGGGAATCTAGAGATATAGCACAAGCTACCATAGGGAGCATTCATTTTCCTGCTATACATTATTTTGCTCTCTTCATAGGTAGATGCATTAATGGTAAAGATGAAGCATGTCACATGTGTGTTCCTGACCTTAGTATTCTTAGGAGTGCTGTGTTAGGAGATAAATCTTATAATTTGGGATCCATTGTTGCACGTAGGTTGCATCTTAATAGATTTAATGGAGATTTCGTTGGTGGAATTTATGCAACTCGCATAGCTAATTTTCTTGGTATAACCATACGTGAGGATGATATTGAGTTGCCTCTTGCTTATTTGGATTATGAGGCTATGGTTCGTCATCAGTTTGTTGAGAGGAACAATCAGTTCCTCCAGTACCGACTAATGTTTGACAGACGACGCACCTATCATGTCGCTCTCCCTGCTTCTACTTTCTTTGATTTTCAGGCAAAGGGGAGATATTTTATAACCAGAGAGGAGGCGGAAGAGTATACGAGGAGGGCTCAGATAGCTCGCCTCCAAGCTTCAGCCCACGATGCAATGACTGCTGCATCTCAGTACGACCCCAGCTACAACTTTGATATCCGCCAGGCCATCTGTGGCATTAGACCAACTTAGGCCAAAAGCCTAAGCTTGGGGGAGTACTTATTTCCCACCGACATTACATTCATGTTCACACACTCATTGCTAGTTGTCAGTGCTCATACTTTTTCATTGTATCATCCATACTAGTTTACTTCCTTTTTATGCTTTCTTCTTGTGTGTTTGATAAACCTTAAGAAAAACAAAAAAAAATAGTTGTAGCTTTTAGCTAGCTTTAATTCCTATGCATGTAGTAGTAATTAAAAAGAAAACCCAAAAAGATTGCTTGTTCTTCTTTTTGCTTGTTGGGAGCTTTCCTGTGTAAATAGTTTTATTTCTTTTCTATCTTTGGGGGTCGATAGGAGAAGACCATGATTAAATTGTTAAAGTGGCTCTTATATGCATTATTGTTGATCTGACAAAAGAGCCCATATTGCCTTGTCTTCTCCTGTTTATTGAATGCTTGCAGATTCCAGCTTAGTCCAATGCACGCGCACTATTATTATTATTCACATCATTCGGTCGTGCAAGTGAAAGGCAATTATGACGATATATGATGGACTGATTGAGATGGGAGAAGCTGGTATGAACTCGACCTGTCTTATTTTTGTAAATATGATTAGTTCATCGTTCCTGATTCAACCTATTATGAATAAACATGTTTGCAATGACAATTAGAGATTATAGTTGCTTATGCCATGCTTAATTAGCTAGGAGCTTATAATGGTTTACCTTGCATGCCAACATGCTATTAAAATGGTTGTGATGTGGTATGATAGGGTGGTATCCTCCTCTGAATGATTTAAGTGACTTGACTTGGCACATATTCACGCATGTAGTTGAAACAAAATCAACATAGCCTTCACGATATTTATGTTCATGGTGGATTATATCCTACTCATGCTTGCATTCGGTGTTGATTAATTTTAATGCATGTTCATGACTGTTGTCGCTCTCTAGTTGGTCGCTTCCCAGTATTTTTCTAGCCTTCACCTGTACTAGGCGGGAATACTGCTTGTGCATCCAATCCCATAAACCCCAAAGTTATTCCATATAAGTCCACCATACCTACCTATATACAGTATCTACCTACCGTTCCAAGTAAATTTGTATGTGCCAAACTCTAAACCTTCAAATAAACATTCTGTTTTGTATGCTCGAATAGCTCATGTATCAACTAGGGTTGTCCGTATCTTCCATGTTAGGCGGGTTATTCTCAAGAGGAGTGGACTCCTCTCCTCACTCAAGAGAAACTGGCTGGTCACCGGGATGCCTAGTCCCATGCTTTATGCAAATCAAATCAAAATAATTGCAAACAAAACTCCCGGTGGGACTCTTGTTAGTTGGAGGCACTCGTTGTTTCGAGCAAGCCATGGATTGATGCTTGTTGGTGGAGGGGAGTATAAACTTTACCATTCTGTTTGGGAACCGCCTATAATGTGTGTAGCATGGAAGATATCGCCATCTCTTGGTTGTTATGTTGACAATGAAAGTATACCACTCAAAATATTATTCATCTCTATTTCAAAACCGAGCTCTGGCACCTCTACAAATCCCTGCTTCCCTCCGCGAAGGGCCTATCTATTTACTTTTATGTTGAGTCATCACCCTCTTATTAAAAAGCACTAGTTGGAGAGCACCACTGTCATTTGCATTGATTACTGTTAGTTTACATTGAGTATGACTTGACTGGATCTCTTTTAACATGAATTACAATATCTAGTTAGTCCTTGATCTTTAAAGGTGCTCTGCATTTATGTTTTGCGGTCTCAGACAGGGCTCGCGAGATACCATCTTGTTATATCATATTATGATTGTTTTGAGAAAGTGTTGTCATCTGAGATTTATTATTATTGCTCGCTAGTTGATTATGACATTGATATGAGTAAACATGAGACCTAAGAGTTATTGTGAATATGGTTAGTTCATAATCTTTGCTGAAAACTTGAATGCTGGCTTTACATATTTACAACAACAAGAGCAAACAGAGTTTGTAAAAGTTTTTCGTTATCACTTTCAGTTTATCAACTGAATTGCTTGAGGACAAGCAAAGATTTAAGCTTGGGGGAGTTGATACGTCTCCGTCGTATCTACTTTTCCAAACACTTTTGCCCTTGTTTTGGACTCTAACTTGCATGATTTGAATGGAACTAACCCGGACTGACACTGTTTTCAGCAGAATTGCCATGGTGTTATTTATGTGCAGAAACAAAAGTTCTTAGAATGACCTGAAACTTCACGGAGATTATTTTTGGAAATAATAAAAGATACTGGCAAATGATCAAGACTAGGGGGCCCACACCCTAGCCATCAGGGTGGGGGCACGCCTACCCCCCTGGGTGCACCCCCTACCTCATGGCCCCCCTGGAGCTCCTCCGACCTCAACTCCAACTCTATATATTTGTGTTCGGAGAGAAAAAAATCAAGGAGAAAGATTCATCACGTTATATGATACGGAGCCACCGCCAAGCCCTAAACTCTCTCGGGAGGGCTGATCTGGAGTCCGTTCGGGGCTTCGGAGAGGGGAATCTATCGCCATCGTCATCATCAACCATCCTCCATCACCAATTTCATGATTCTCACCGCCATGCATGAGTAATTCCATCGTATACTTGCTGGATGGTGATGGGTTGGATGAGATTTACCATGTAATCGAGTTAGTTTTGTTAGGGTTTAATCCCTAGTATCCACTATGTTCTGAGATTGATGTTGCTATGACTTTGCTATGCTTAATGCTTGTCACTAGGGCCCGAGTGCCATGATTTCAGATCTGAACCTATTATGTTTTCATCAATATATGAGAGTTCTTGATCCTATCTTGCAAGTCTATAGTCACCTACTATGTGTTATGATCCGGGAACCCCGAAGTGACAATAATCGGGACCACTTCCGGTTATGACCGTAGTTTGAGGAGTTCATGTATTCACCATGTGTTAATGCTTTGGTCCGGTACTCTATTAAAAGGAGGCCTTAATATCCCTTAGTTTCCGCTAGGACCCCGCTGCCACGGGAGGGTATGACAAAAGATTTCATGCAAGTTCTTTTCCATAAGCACGTATGACTATATTCGGAATACATGCCTACATTACATTGATGAATTGGAGCTAGTTCTATGTCACCCTAGGTTATGACTGTTACATGATGAACCACATCCGTCATAATTCTCCATCACTGATCCATTGCCTACGAGTTTTCCATATATTGTTCTTCGCTTATTTAATTTTCCGTTGCTATTGTTATCATCACTACAAAATACCAAAAACATTACTTTTGCTACCGTTACTTTTACTATCATTACCACTACTATCATATTACTCTCCTACTAAACACTTTGCTACAGATATTAAGTTTCCAGGTGTGGTTGAATTGACAACTCAGCTGCTAATACTTGAGAATATTCTTTGGATCCCCTTGTGTCGAATCAATAAATTTGGGTTGAATACTCTACCCTCGAAAACTGTTGCGATCCCCTATACTCGTGGGTTATCATGCTTCTTCATGTTCACGAGCTTGTCATCCTCGGTTGGCTACGGCTCGACTTGCATCTTAGAGGGCTTGTTGCGCCTCAAGTGCGTGAGCATCTCGCAATTGTTGCTCTTGATGTTGTGCCTCGGCATCTTGTGCTTCTTGGTGTAGACACGCTCGCTCTTCGGCTTCATGTTGGCGTTGTCGTTGCCTTTCTCATGCTAACGCAAAGGCCTCTTGGGTTTGACGTTGTCGGTGCTCTTGAGAGTTGGTGTCACATAGAGGATTGAGGCTTGCTTGACGATCGTTGCATGCAACACGTAGAAGAGTGTTCGATGTCGGTGTACTTGAGCCGGAGAGGGTGAAGTCTGAGTGTCGACTTGAGGAGCTCCTTCTTGATGAAGACGAAGTGGAAGAAGAGTGCTTGAGCAACAAAGCGTGAATCTCGTCCATTCTTGCGTCATTCTATTGCTTGTTATCGTCGAGCTTGTGGTCGAAGTAGTCCCTTATACATTGCTCGGAGAGTCGCAAGTCGGTGGCGAGGTTGTCGATGCGTTCACTCATTGCTTGTTGCTCTTGATGCAAAGCATGTTGTGCACCAAAGAGGTGGCTCTTGGTGACGTAGGAGTTCATATCGTTGTCATGCTCAATGAAGAGTGGGTTGGTAGAAGTACTTGGCCTATCCATCATTCCAAGAGAAAAATGTGAGTGGTAGAAAGAGAAGAACGAATACCAAATGTACCTTGACCGAAGTTGAAGGTGGATCAATGATCACTCCAATGTGGACAAGGAAATAGCACAATTGGTACCAATTCTTGTCGGTTTCTCACACCTACACAAGTAAAAGCTTATGTTGGAGCTTGGTTAGGATGGTGGCACAAAATTTAATGCAATTGTAAGTGAGCTTCAATAATGTTGGAAAAGATTCACAAGTTCGCAATGCAACAAGTAGACCAAGAAAGATAAGGTACACGGAAACACACACGCAAAAAGATAGGTGGGGTCGTGCAACCAAGGGTGAGCCAAAATGTGGAGTCCACAAAAATTCTCTTGTTGCACAACGCTAGAGAGACGCTAGCACAATAGCACAATAGGCGGATATAAAGACTTGTGCACAACCTACTAAGCAAAAATGCAACGACTTCTATCCCAAGTATGCTCTATGCAAGGTGTTTCTATGATATGATCCAATATGATCTAATATGACAATCTTAATGTTGCATGATGCTATGGTTCTTGCTTAAAAGCTCTTTGCTTATCTCCCCCTTTTGCTTAAAAGCTTGTTTGGCTCTTAGTTGTTTGAGCTCTTTTCTCATGCAATGCTTCACGAACCAAGATAGCAATTGTGTATGCGATGACAACCTTGTGACACAAGAGATGATACCAAAATATGCAATAATTATGTATGTATGCTATGGGATGTATGATCACTAATGTGCACAAGTCTCGTTGCCGGCAATACTCAAAAGCTAGTCTCGATGGGTAAGCGACGCAAAGGACTAAGGCTATGATGGCTATCAATGTAATGGCAAGCATGATATGTCCAATACCAAGGTGAGGTTACCGTTTCTTGCATACGGTATGGTGTCAAAATGGTGGAACGAATACCAAGATGTAGTCGAGGTGGTCATTGTTGATGACGCGTCCGTGGCGAAGGTGAGCGGCGGTGATGTTGATGTCGAACCGTACCTAAATAGCCGAAACACAAGTAGGACACAGAACCGCAACTCAAATTCTCAAAGCAAAATTGGACTAAAATTGTCGGAGTTTGTGTTGGTAAGCGGTGGTTGTGTATGTGGTATATGGTGGTGCTATGCGGAAGTGGTGGAGGTATGCGGAAGTATATGTGGGCACCGGAACAAAATTTGGCGAAATATGGACGGAAAACGGGCGGTGGAAGTATAAACGGATATCCGGGCTTGATGGCCGGATGTTCGGGCTATCGGGCCGGATGTCCGGGCTCGAGATCCGAGGACGAATGTGATGAACACGACGTGGAGAGGTCAAATCCAGGCAAAATTCAGAGGAATTTGTGGAAGGAAATTGGGGAAAAGTGGATGGAAAGCTAGATCTACCTGCAACACACGAAATCCGCGGATCAAATCCAACAAAACTTCATCGCACCAACAAATCACAAAAAAAGTTGGGGCTATTTTTGTGGGGAAATTTCGAATTAGGGGCAAAATCAACAAAAACAAGGATAGCGACACGATGGGGAGGCTCCGAAATCGTGATCAACGTGGCCCTAGATACCAAGATGATGTAGGGTAGAACCCTAACCGGCCGATCTTTCACGAAAGGAGTGGATCCCACGATGAACACGAAGAACACAAGGGGAAACGAGGGGAAACACGAGAGGAAACACGGGAAAATCACTAAACCAACACGAAATAGTCACACTTGTGGTAGATCCTTGGGTACATAAGAGATCACACGATCCACGGATAACTAAGGACGATACAAAGGTAGCCGGTCTTTTCCGTGAGGAGGTCTTGATGTTCTTCTCCGCAAGGAGGTCTTGAATCCAAAGGGATCTTCTCCAAAGAGGGGCCATGGTCTCTTTCGTGGAGTAGATCCGATGTGGATGAGCAATGCTCTATCTCTAAATATGAGGTAAACCAATTCTAACCCTAGAAAGAGGGACGAGGAGAGTATTTATAGTCTAGGGGTGAAAGGGGTACATGGTCCTCGACCCTTTACTGTGCGCAGACAGACGGGGCCGGATGTACGGGCGTTCGTGGAGGGCCGGATGTCCGGGCTGTGGTGGCCGGATGTCTGGGCTGGCGGGGGTGGTATTGCTGCCTTCTGGATAGGTGGAGTCTGGATATCCGGGCTGGACGCCGGATTTCTGGGCTAGGGCCGGATGTCCGGGCTAGACGCCGTATGTCCGGGCCCTGTAGACTTGGCCGCTGGCTCCTTGCTGCCGTAGACACTTCCAGGGGCCGGATGTCCGGGGCCTGGGAGTTGATCTTGACTCCTTCCGTCGGTTCTCTTCATCCGTGAACTTGGGGACTTGTACATCTTCACGTGCGTCTTCGGGAGGGTCCTGTTGGTACCTAATCATGCACAACATCTCGGACTTAGGTAGTCGCCATGTCTCATGCATAGAAAGTGGAAGTTCGGAGAGGAGTGAGTTCACCTTATCTTCGATAGCCTTGGTTCGGGCTCTTGTCATTGGTCCAAGTAGTGTCGTTGGAGGTGTAGGTGCGCCCGTGGGGATGATCGTGGGATGCTTCGCATCAACTTATCGCACCGCATGTGGTGCTGAAACACTCGGTCGTCATGTAATGTTAATAACCCATGCCTGCAATGCTATTTGCTTTGCACTATTTGGCTATAGGTACTCATAAATATGTTGTTGCTGTGAATTTTTATCATAGACAATTATCTATATTACAGGGACACATAAATCCTCCTCGAAGAAGAATAGAGAATCATCAATAATGATAACATGTTATGCTCTGATATGCTCTGATTATCTAACCTTGCAGGAAGATAAAAGTTAGCCGATGCACAAATTACTTTTGAAGGCTATCTATGACTAACAAAGTGCTCTTCCTCTCAGCTACTATTTGCATTATCCCTACTATAGTAAAATCACCTTCAAAACTTATCCACTCTAAGCAATGGATTATTATTCGATCCTGCTCTGATCGTATTGAACATTTAACATGCAGGAAAACTATATCTCATGTGGATTCAATTTTTGTTCTGAGAAAACCTTCATGTCTTATCCTTGTCACAAATCTCTCAATACTTGTTATCTAACCCTTGTCGAAGTTTTGTGACAGGAACTACCTCAGACACCGTCGAGTGCATTGAAAGACCTCAAATGTTGATACATTCTCAATGACACTCATATGAAGAGAAATATTGTTTCCCAACTGAAGCATATCTTAAGGGGGAGAATATTTATCTTCGTAATTATCTCTCGATTTTTCATTAATTCATCGCATTACATTTCACTTCTTATCTATCATTCGATGTGATCTGTTTTGTCAACAATTGTCCAAAAAGGGGGAGATTGTTGGTGCAATATCTGCCTACCTTATGTTTTGGAGATTGTTGACAGAAAGAGTTATGGACTAATTTGTTTGCTAGTGCAAAGAGAGAGAAAAGTCCATACACAACCGAAGAGAATGATGTCTCTGGTGCTGAGTTCTAGGAACTCCACCGAAGCATATCTGCGCTAGAGAGAACAACGAGCTATATTTGTTGAAGTGATAGAGTCGAGAAGATTAATGTGAAGAAATCAACCCTTCGAAAGTTTATCACTAAAGCGAAGCTTTTGTTTCGGTACTGTCATCCGAAGAAATTGACTGCAACAATGGAATTCGAAGACAAAGTGAAGACATAGAATTCATTTCGTTTTTCTTCTTTCATTCTTTTGAGTTATAGGACCTCCGTACTATTAAGAGGGGTATAGGTTCTTGTTGCTTAGATCCATTGTGATGCTTAGCCACAACCTATGAAAGATGTGAGAGAAATCTCTTTGTGCTCAGAGCAAATACTTGCCAGCAAGAGACTGTGGTCTTTTTCGCTGCAAGAGATTTGCCTCGGACCGAGGAGTTAGCATTTCTTGGTCCGCAAGATATGTCACCGTTGTGCTCAAATCCGACCGTTGGAATCGTGTCGTTCGGCCATTGGCTGAGGCCGATGTCCAATTTGGTCATTTCCCATCAAGGAAGGTTGCAGTTATAAATAGCCACCCTGCTCCGACATTGCCCGTTGGCTACTCCGCTTGAGATTTCTGAGAAGATTGATTTGAGCAACCCCTCCCCAAGTGATTTGAGTTTAAGATCCATCAAGAGAAAACCAAGAGCCCAAACTTAGACAGTGGTTTAGCATCACAGTAGTTCAGAGTAAGAGTTCTTGTACCTATTACTCTTGAGAGTTGTGCACTCTCTAGACGGATAGGTTTGGCTTCGAGTGTTGAAGAGTTGTTGTCTTCACCGAGCCTAATCTTCAGCAACCAAGAGTGATTATGGTTTGTGAATGTAGACCGAAGGTTTGGAGATCGCCAACAAGGATCTACCACGAGTGAAATCAACCTGAGTCTGATAAGCTCTGCATTGAAGGAGAATAGGGTGAAGCGAGTTTATCTTCCGTGTTAAGTCACAACCCCTCCAACCAGACGTAGCCCTTTGGCAGAAGGGTGAACTAGTCTACCAAATATCTTGTCGCCTTCGAGCACCACTGGTTAAATCTACTCTACTTCATTTCCTTCAGTAGTTTCCATTCGTGCTCTGTACCGATAGTTTACCTGATCATTTATCTTGTTCTGTGGCCCTCATCCTATGTATTTGTGTTTATTCATATCATTATCCTTGACTATATTCCTTTGTTTGTCAGTAGGTACTTTTGTTCTACTTGTGTAACCTTCTAGTTGCATTTCTCTCGTTCCAGCTATGTTGTGCCTTATCCTGTTACATCTCTGTGCATGTTGCTTCTGACGAAGAAGATTGATTTAGTATATTTCTTCGACATTCTATTCCGCTGCTGTGATTGGGTTAAGATTCAAAGCTTTCGAAAGAAAATTTGAATCTCCCATTCACCCCCCTATAGTCGATATACTCTCAGTCATAACAAGCTCACAAGTAGCAACGGGCACCATAGACGTCAGCTCGAGGACGCAGGCATCGCACTGCGACACATGCGATTCGGATCAGCATCTGCCGATGAAGCACTGACACGCAAAAATGGATCCTTACCACCGGACCCCCGCTGCAATGAGTGACGCTGGATCCTGGAGGCACGTTTGACGGAAGGGAAATAGAAGGGAGAGCAGAAGAACGCAAGTATCATAACGGTAATGAGGGATTACTGATGAGCGACGGAGGCGACCCAGGCGGGAGATTATGGCGGAGAAGTTCCACGCGCAACTATACCGAGGAGAAATTTTTCTGGGTTGACTTGCAACGCATCAGGGCGATAGAGGGCGCTGGTCAGGCTAGGTTGTAGTGGGTCACGTAACCGAATGTTTACGTGATAATGCTTATGAAGTGGTCGGTCCCATATGTAAGCAATAGTAGAATGCTGATGTGGCAAGTGTGCTGAGGTGGATAGGCTGCATGTTAAGAGAAGTAGATTGTGGGGATGAATTATTTAGGTATTATAGATTTGTGGAGTTGGAATTAGGTTAAACGGAGTTGCATGGGTCCCACAGGCTTAGGGGGTGCCCCCTAGTGGTGCAATGTGTGAGCTCGTGGCGCTCTCGTCTCCTCCCGAGGCTCCTAGGGTCCCTTCTGGCCCAAAAAAATCATCGTAAAGTTTTATCATGTTTGGACTTCATTTGGTATTGATTTCATGAAAAACAAAAAACATGCAGAAAATATGAACTGGCACTGGGCACCGAGTTAATAGGTTAGTTCCAAAAAATGATATAAAATTGCATATAAAGCATCCAAAATTGATAACATAATAGCATGAAAGAATGAAAAATTATAGATACGATGGAAACGTATCACCTCCAAAGCCGAAACACTCTTAACGGAGCCCGTCACCGTGGCCTTCCAAGCGGCATGGGTGGTGTCATCACCTTCACCAACAGGGACTTCGGGAGTTATCACCGCTTTCAGTATCGCCTGCCTGCATGGGGTCATGCACCGCGAAGGGGTGTACTCTGCTCTCGGCAGCATGGGCAACCTCCCTAGAGAGCTATGCGTCCTCTACCCGGGCCATCACCTCCGAGTTGCTGGCCTCGACGATCACCATCGCGTCGACATGAGATCCAGGGGCGTAGGATGGGGTTGCACACAAAGATATGTTCTCTGTCATCGTCTCGGGCAGTGGCTCTGCCACGGTGGGGTTGTTCTCCGCCTCCACGATGGGCACCAGGGGAAAATCGCCCTTACCAACTGTTCTTTCTGTCGTTGCTTGCTTCGCCTTCTTCACCAACAAGCGACCGGAGAAGGAGGGGCTGCACACGCATGATAAAACAAAGATTAGAGGCGACCTGGGAGCTCCAAGTCCTCAGCCCAGGAAATAACCTATGTACTCTTCCTTGGCGCATCATTTCGTCTAAAGCCGCCCTTGGTCAAAAGATATGCACGACCCTGATCCTCCGGCCGGGCCATCAGTAGGTCCATCAGCCGTAGACCCACTAGGGACCTCCTCTAGGACGACAGCATGCTCCTGAGAAGCGCGAACTCAGCCTGGCTCAAGGGCTGCCTAAACCATCGCGGCCTCGCCTGAAAGCGTGCCGGTGGCCGAGGCAGGAATCATCTCCGCCACATCATCATCCATGGTCGCCGAACTAAGGACAAAAGCTAAACGGTAAATAGGCTACTTTTGCAGGAAAGAACAATTCCAATGTCAAACCCAATACTTATACTTGGTAACGACCGCATGGTGTCGACACTGAGCTCTAGCAATGGGACTGGAGATCACTAGGGGCGCAGGGCATGCTTCCGGCCTGGCGGTGGGGGCGCCTCCCTCCTAACAGGGATGCTGGAGGAGACTCTAAGTCATTCTCGCCCTCCTCCTTGTCTCCCTCTGCAACTCTCCAGAATTGGGACTGAATGAGCTCGCCCACGGCAAAAAGGGGTTCGACCAATTGGTACCTACCAAACCCACGAGGACAATTCCCCACTTATCTCATCCCGGCAGGCCCCTTAGAATGATTTCACGTTCCGAGTTGTGTGGAGCATCCCGTCGGAGGGCGGCAAAGCCGAGACCTCATCGGAATGGAGCAAGGTCTCCATGATCCACGCCATGCTCTCTTTGTTAATGGCGGCCGAGTGAAGACATCGCCCGTCCTTGGTACCCTTGAGCGACCAAGTTAGCTCCTGTCGGGCTTGCAGCAGGAGGGGGGGTGTGGAGTCGCGCAAAGCTACTTGCCACCATATGGCCATCCAGTCCCCACTCCACGAACAACCTGATGCGTTGAAGCACCAGCTGAAAGCTCTGCTGGTGGCGCACCTTTTCCATTCATCGCGCTTCATCACGGGAGTAGGAGCCCTCGGTTCTTGAAGCAGAGGAGAACCCCGCAAGTCCACGACGTGCAACCACCTCCGGCGCCACTCCTTCACATGGGAGTATAGCTCCATAGGAATGAATTTCTTCTCCCCTTTCTTCTTGGCAAGACGGATGGTCGCACAACCAGAAGTTTGGTTGTCTTTGGAGCTCGGATGAGGCGAGTAGAAGTGCCAGAAAAGTTCTAGAGATAGCCGCACTCCGACAAACCCCTCACAAAGATGGGCGAAGATGGGCAGAACCAACACCGCGTTCGGGTGGATATGCAACATATGAAGCTAGAAGTGCTCCCGTACCGTGAGGAAGAAATCGAAAAAAGGGGGTACCAGGCCGACAGTAAGGAAATTGATGAAGATGGGTACTATGTCATCCTCCACCTCTTGGTTGCCCGCCGGTAGTAGCATTGTGGGCCCTCACTCATTGTTCAGGCCATCGACGAAGAAGCTGAGCGCCTGCATGTTGTCCTTGTCCGTGAACTCGAATCCATACAAGGCAGGTGCCAGTTCCTAGGGATCCTCTTCCTCCCTACTTCATTTCCGCTTTTCCGTGGTGGACTTGGATCTATGAGATGCCATAGGAGAAGGGAATCCTCGATGGGAGCAAAATGTGAAGGATGGGGAAAGTGCTGCGACAGCAGCATGAGAAAAACCAGAGGATGGAGATGATGGAATAGAAAAACTGCATTCTGGCATCCCCCATTTATAACCCAAGGGGCGGTTGGAAAGGAAACCTCCCACCTCTTGGTTGCGACCTCCCACATTCGCCACTCCTCGAGGGCACACTGCAAGACGCGTAGCGGGAATCAAGGCGCCCACGTCATTTCCATCTGACAAGGCACCCACACAGGCATCATTTAACACGATAGAGGAAAAAGTCATCAGCACTCGGTCCTATGATGTAGGGCCAGGCCCCACGTGTTAAGTCCCCAGAATGTCTAGGCCCCATCTCCCCTCCAGGGCTAGGCGGCTGCGAAGACCGGCGATGGGCCGGGGACTACTGTCGGTGTAAGAAAAACTGGGGTATTGCTAGCCTGGTGTGCTGGGCCTTGATGGTAGGCCCATGAATACTCCTTGACCGAAGCATGGCCCTTGAAAACTCCGATCTACCTGATGGACCATGGCATGGGCTATTGGGGAACGATTCTGGACATGAGGTGTGACCATTCCCAGGAAGGGCTTCGTGGGAGCTGATAATCCACAAGTATAGGGGATGATTTGTAGCCCTTTTCACTAAATAAGAGTGTCGAACCCAACGAGGAGCTAAAGGTAGAACAAATATTCCCTCAAGTTCTATCGACCATTGATACAACTCTACGCACACTTAATGTTTGCTTTACCTAGGACATGAATAAAAACTACAAGTACTTTGTAGGTATGGATAGGTTTGCAAGATAATATAGAACGTGAAAATAAAAGTTAGCTGCTGTTTAAATAAAGAAGCAATTAATTTTAGTAAAACAAGTGTGGATTAGTGGGGGTAGGATTTGTGGAATTGTCCCTTAACAATTGACTAAGTTGCTAGACCGATAGCAAGTTTTTATCTGGGAGAGGCCACTGCTAGCATGTCATCCCTTACTTGGAATTCTATGCACTTATGACTAGAACTATTAGCAAGTATCCGCAACTACTAACGTTCATTAAGGTAAAACCCAACCATAGCATTAAGATATATATTGCCCACCCCCCTTCAATCCCGTTTTTATCAATTTCTATGGTAGGTTGAAGCTGCTGTCACCCTTGCCCTCCAATGCATAGTTCTATCAACATACAACTAACCCTATGGTGTGATCCACATGCGCGCTCATATGGTGGGCACCAAAGGACAGGAACATAACCACAAGCAAATTAAACCAACCATACAATTCACCAATTACTGGTAGGACAACAAAAATCTACTCAAACATCATAGGATGGCAACATATTATTGGATAATAGTATGAAGCATAAAGCACCATGTTCTAGTGGAGGGTACAGCGGGTTGTGGGAGAGTGGACCGCTGAATATAGATGGCGGAAGGTCATGAAGATGTTGGTGAAGATGACAGAGTTGTTGGAGTAGATCGCCATCACACGGTGATTGCCCCGGCGACATTCCAGCGCCACCTGGAGAGAGTGGGAGAGAGCCCCCTCCTCCTCCTTCTTCCTTGGTCTCTCCCCTAGATGGGAGGAGAGTTCCCCCTCTGTTCCATGGCCTCCACGATGGAGGAGGGCAAGAGCCCCTCCGAGATTGGATTTGTCTCTATGTTCTTTTCTGTTTCGCGTTCCTATTTTCTTGCCGAAAACCGTTTCTAATATTCCCGAAGATCTATAACTCTGATTGTGTTGTGATTTTAACACGATTTTTTCAGATATAAGCTTCCTTGGACCCGAAATAGAGCTCCAACTGACTAACAAGGAGGGCACAACCCACCACCACGCGCCTGGGCTGCCTGGCACACCCAGTTGTCTTGTGGTGGCTGGGTCCCTGTTTGCGATGATTCCACCTCCCCAAAATCACAAATATTCCAAAATAATTCTCTGCAAATTTTTATCGCGTTTGGACTTTGTTTGATATGGATATTCAGCGAAACAAAAAACATGCAACAAATAGGAACTGGCATTGGGCACTGGATCAATAGGTTAGTCCAATAAATCATATAAATTGTTGCCAAAAGTATGTAAAAGTGGAATAATATTGGCATCAAACAATCAAAAAGAATAGATACGACAGAGACGTATTAGCATCCCCAAGCTTAATTCCTGCTCGTCCTCAAGTAGGTAAATGATAAAAAAGATAATTTTTGATGTGGAATGCTACCTAGCATAATCTTGATCGTATATCTAATCGTGGCATCAATATTAAGACACAAATGATTCAAAGAAATAGTCTAAATACTCAAGCATCCCAACAAACTATCGTGTCTTTCAAAATATCAACGCTAAAGAAAGCTATCCCCACAAAATCATATAGTCTTGTCATGCTCTGTCTTCTTAACACAAAGTATTTATCATGCAGAACCGCGATGACAAGCCTTGCAATTGATTCATACTTTTTAACGTGCTTCAGCTTTTTCAACCCTCACACAATACATGAGCACAAGCCATGGATATAGCGCTATGGGTGGAATAGAGTATGATGATAGGGGCAAATATAGAGAAGACAAAAAGTTAAGAAAGTCTCACATCGACGCGGCTAACCAACAGGCTATGAAGATACCCATCAATTGATATCAATGCGAGGAGTTGGGATTGCCATGCAATGAATGCACTAAGAGCTATAAGTGTACGAAAGCTCAATACGAAAACTAAGTGGGTGTGCATCTAACTCTATAATGAAAAATTCTCACTAGTATATGAAAGTGACAACATAGGAGATTCTCTATACTAAAAACATGGTGCTACTTTAAAGCGCAAGTGTGGAATTAGCATGCCCCTTCTCTCTTTTCTCTCTCTTTTTTGTTTTTTTTCTTGGGCTCTTTTTGGCCTCACCTTTTTGTCTTTTTTATATTTTTTCGGAGCCTCATCCCGACTTGTGGGGGAATCATAGTATCCATCATACTTTCCTCACTAGGAAATGCTCTAATAATGAATAATGACGATCATCACACTTCTATTTACTTACAACTCAAAAGAAATAAAAATTACAACTCGATAGCTAGAACAAAGCATGACTCTATATGAATGCCTCTTGCAGTGTACCAGGATGTGTAATGATCTAGCTTAACAACGATATCAAAAAATGGACAAGCCATGTAAATATCATGCTAGCTATCTTATGGTCATGCAAAGCAATATGACAGTCATCAAAACAAAAGTGGTGGAAGTTGCATGCCATTATATCTCGGAATGGAAAGGCCATAATACGTAGGTATGGTGGCTGTTTTGAGGAAGATATAATAAGGTTTATGTGTGATAGAGCGTATCATATCACGGGGTTTGGATGCACCGACGAAGTTTGCACCGAGTCTCGAGGTGAGAAAGGGCAATGCACGGTACCGAAGAGGCTCGCAAATTGCAGAAAGGTAAGAGTGCGTATAATCCTTGGACTCACATTAGTCATAAGGAACTCATATACTTATTCTAAAAGTTTATTAGCCCACGAAGAAAAGTACTACTACGCATTCCCCTAGTGGGATAGATTGGTAGGAAAAGACCATCACTCGTCCCCGACCACCACACATAAGGAAGACAATCAATAATAAATCATGCTCCAACTTCATAGCATAACGAGAGACTATACGTGCATGCTTCGGGAATCACAAACCTTAACATCAATATCTTACTAAACACGATCATCCACTAGTACCTCCCACATATTATCATATCTATATCGCAAAACTGTTGCAAGGAATCAAACATATCATATTCAGTGATCCACAAGTTTTATGTAGGATTTCATGACTAACCATGCAAATGACCAATTCATGTTGACTCTCTAAATAGATATAAGTGAAGCATGACAGCTTAACTCTTTCTACAAAATATCACGCTCTAATAAATATAAGTGAAGCAGAAGAGCATTCTATGAATAACGGTTTTTCTATGTGAAGAGAAACAGGCAATCCAAACTTCAAATGATATAAGTGAAGCACATGAAGCATTCTATAAAGCCATCCTAAAAAATTATAAGTGAAGTGCAATGAGCATTCTATAAATTAACCATGGACTATCTCATACCAACATGGTGCATAAAAGAAAAGTGAAAACTAAATGCAAAAGACACTCCAAGGTTTACACATATCACATGAACGAAACGAAGACATACCAATAGTTGTTGAAGAAAGATGGGATGCCTTCCGGGGCATACCCATGCTTAGACGCTTGAATCTCCCTGTATATTTACTTGGGGTGCCTTGGGCATCCCAAAGCTGGAAGTCTTGCCTCTCCTCCTTCTCCTCATATCGAGACCTCCTGGATCTTTGAAAACTTCATCCACACAAAATTTAAGAGAAAACTGGTGAGATCTTTTAGTATAATAAAGCAAATTACTACTTTAAGTACTGTTGCAAACCCATTCATATTTTATTTTTGCATTATCCCTGGTGTATTATAACTTCTCCATGGCTTATACCACCGATAGAATCGATAGTTTCATCAAAACAAGCCAAATAATGCATCAAAAACAGAATCTGTCTTAAAAAGGACAATCCGTAGTAATGTGAACATTAACCATCCTTCTATAACTCCAAAAATTCTGAAAAATTAGGAAAAATTAAAAAATGCATAGCAGTACAGTGTAAATATTTCAGAAACTTTTGACGTTCTAGTAAAAAAATGTAAAATCGCGCACTATAGCCAAGGTTTCTGTTTTTGCACCGCACATACCGACAAGCAATCTAATCATCCTAAAGGAAAATCTTGGCACATTATTTTTATAATACAATGGATTTGTACAAGGGGATAATTATTTTTGTGAGAAATGTCCATGAAAAATTTACATTGTGTCCATGAGCATGAACACAAGTGTTCAAGGTCGACCCTCACTTCTCCAATGCATAACCTTCCAATCGCTTCTCTTTTTGAAAAAGTTTTTTTAGTACCCCTCTATATTTTTTTGTTTTTAAACTTTATAATAGCACACAACAGAATAAAATGATTCTCTAAAACTTCTGGGTTGCCTCCCTAGCAACACTTTCTTTAAAGCCATTAAGCTAGGCATAAAGTGCTCAAGTAATGGACCCAACCGGATCCCAAGGTATATCAAAGCCAATTTTAATCAGCAAGATTTGGCATTTAGTAGTGAGCACAAAGCAACATATATCATTCAATGATCAAGTGTAACACTCTTCCTATGCATCAGCATGTCATAAAAGAACAGTCGAAGGTGGGGTTCCGGCTACCTTTGAGGTTTAAACACTGGGGTGCGTGCGAAGTCTTTCCCTTCTACCAATCTACGCTCTAGCTCGCTAAGATCTTGCGGACGAACTCGATGAACTCACAACACTGAAAGACATAGGATTTATACTGGTTCGGGCCACCGTTGTGGTGTAATACCCTACTCCAGTGTGGTGGTGGTGGATTGCCTCTTGGGCTGATGATGAACAGTACAAGAGAAGAACTGCCTCCTGAGGTTGAGGTGTTCTTATGCGTATGAACTTGTGTGTCTCCTTGGCCTCCCTTCTATGGTGGCTAGTCCTATTTATAGAGGCCATCGTCCTCTTCCCAAATATCGAGCGTGAAGGGAGCCAACAATGGCGGGCTAATTTGAAGGGGGACAACTAGTACGAGCTATCCTGACAAAAGTAGTCCTCGCCTGCACAAAGCTCTGGTGGTGATGCCGTCTTTGGCTCCGCAATGACCTCCATCTTGTAGTCCATGGTCTTGGTCTTGTTACACCAAAATGGCAACCTTTGCGTGAGGCCTCGGTACCCCGCGGCTGCGCTTGCCCCATTTGCACCAAAGAGGAAACAAGGACGCTGCGCGCGCTGGCGCCCGCCTGGCGCCCACCTGGTGTCGATCGTCATGGATCACGTCACGAGAGCCTCGCGAGGTTTCCCTCGCCTTGATATCTCCGCTCCTCGTGAGCCTGTCTGCTAGGCCGCTCCAGAGGAGGTCTTGCGTCGGCCGCCTCGTGAGGCTTGGACCCTCGCGAGGGTCTTGGATGCCTTGTTGGTGAAGATGGGTCGTACGGCCTGCTGGCTTAGCCACACCATGGGCCGCAGGCAGGCAAGTCCGGGGACCCCCGTTCCCATAACGCCGATAGTAGCCCCTGGGCCCAAGGTGCACTCGGGCTTGGCTTCACGGCGAAGCCAAGGGTCAAGTTCGGAGCACCGCGGGCCCCCAAAGCCTGCGGCCTTGGTTGACGCGTGGCGGTTGATTGTACGTGGGCGTCTTTGCTTCCCCACGCTGCCTTGGCAACTGCACGACTTGACAAGTCCCTGCGACATGCAAGGGAAACTGTCATTACCTGCGATCGTGGTTGGTGTCGGTTGGCCTTCTCTGGCTATAAATGGAGAGGGGGGCGGAGCCCCCATCGCCCATCTCCTCCTCGCTTGCTTGCTTCTTCCTCCTTGCTCCACTGCTTCCTCCAATGGCGCCTATCCAAAGGTTCTTCGCTGAAGAGAAGGGGAAAGCTCCCTGGGATGTCCTGGAGCTCCTCCCGCCGAAGAAGAAGTCGATCCATCGCCGTGACGAAGCGGCGACGCAGGTGGTGGCGAGGCCTTTGTGTGAGCGGCCTCCACCGGGGTACCCGCTACCCCTGTATGCCCAAGCTGAGGGCTCGGGAGGACGAAGTGGCGAGCAGTGCCGCCCACGCCGCATCCGGGGTTGCCGCGCCATGGCGACGCATGGCGCCCATGCCGCGGACTCCTCGCTCGAGTTGGTGCTGTGGGCGCCGATGCCTCCGAGCTCCTGGATCCGCTTCCCGTGGTTCTTCTCCGTCGTGATGCCGCCGAGGGGGGCCCTTGAGCTCTGGCTGCAGCATGCCGATTGCGGCGCTCCAGCGATTGAGGCGAAGATCGAGGCGGTCCCCACTGGCAAGATCTTCATGACTTGCGGCTGGGGCAAGGTCGCATGAGTCTGTCATGCCAGGGCGGCCCTCACGATCCACTTTGAGTACGACGGCGCCTCCATGCTCTTCTTCAAGGTCTTCGACGCCGAGGGCCGCTACCTGGAATGCTGCTCTGGAGAAGAGCGTGAGGCCGATGCGTGCTCCACTCGTGATCACTCCAGCAGAAGCAGCCCTTGGGAGTCCAGCAGCTCTCCTGAGCTTTATGAGACTCCGGAGACGAGCGACGACAGCTACGTCCCCCCGAGCTCTCGCCGTGCTCGGAGCAGGGCTGCAGCGTCCGGCCGCCGCCGCTGATCTGGATGGGGCTGGGCCAGCCTCCCGTGGCCCACTGTTGATGATGGCGTCCGCCATGAAATGATGTAGATAGGATCCCCCTTAGCATCAGCTTTTGTTTCCTGCGAAGAATCATGAATTACCCCGTGGGGGCATGTAAGGGTCTACAATGCCATTGTACTTATCTTCCTCGTTATGAGGATTTGATGAACGCATGTCCCGTTAAAGCTTGTTGCTCTATGATGACGGGTCCCGGTCCCAAGGCGGCTACAGCCGTCACTGGTATGCCAGGTCGCGATGTCGTGGTCAAGGCTAGGAGGTGCGCGGCCCGAGGTCCAGTAAGAGCCCCTGAGGTGCGATGCTCAGGAGGTCCCCCTTAGCATCCAACCAACCATGGTAAGGAAAGAAAGGAAGATTACATGGCCGCAATGGGGTTGCGGCATGGTGTGAGCGACTACTAAGCCCAAATATTTAGCCGATCCGAGGGCGAGACTTATCTTGCTGACTTCGCGGTGAATCCCGATGATACGCTAGGGCTGCGCACCAACTTATAAGAGATAGCTAGGTTGGCCCGTACGAGTTTTCCTTCTCCCGAGGTCTTCTTAGTGCTCTACATCCTCAGGTCCCGGCCCTCGAGCGAGCTCAGCCGCCGCTGGTATGCCAGGTCGTGATGCCGTGGTCAAGGCCAGGGGTGAGGGCTGGAGAGCCAGTAAGAGCTCCTGAGTCGCGATGCTCAGGAGCCCCCCCTTTAACGTGCAAGCCAATCACTCGAGATAAAAGGAGACTCGCGGTGCCGCCTGCTATCCTTCCCGCGGGGTCCCTGTGGACAGACACAAGAAGAACATGGTTTGCTGTTATTGCCACCTGCCTGCTGCTGGTTGGTCCAGATGAAGTGAAGGCACTGAGGGCCTGGTGAGGTGACGTACGCGGCGCGTGCCGCGAGCCAGAGCTCGACCAATCAGATTTGTCGGTCGTGGCAGGGACGGACCCATGCACCAGCGCCGTGCCTGTGTAGAGGCCCCGAGGGAGGCGATGATCGAGCAGGTGATAGTAGTTGGCAGGTTAAGCATGAAGAGCGGGTCGACTTGGATAAATGCAAGAAGATACATGCCACTGGGCCTGGCCCGAGCGGCATGGGGATCATGCAGCCCGAGGGGCGCCCCCAACAAGGTAAGTTGAAAACATAGCAAAAGGGGTACATGCCACAGGGACGGACCCACGTGGCCTGGGAATACTGCAGCCCGAGGGGCGCTCCCAGCTTAAATGAACTTGGAAGATGTCACCTGGTTCTGTAGACGAACTAGAGTTGGTGCATCTAAAGCCACGCGTTGGAGGAATGGCTCCTCATGAGCCACCGGGACCCTGAGCCTCGGGAGGCTCTAGGGGCTCGGGAGGTTCCCTGAAGACCGTCCTCATCTCCTCGGGAACGGCGCGGAACCTGGCCTCCTGAGCCGTCAGGACTTGCCTTACATTGTGCTGAACTGCTGATAGGCCAACACCACGCTCGGCAAGCCAAAGGGCATGCGAACGCAGCTATGTGGTGGAACCTCACAGTGGCCTGCACGGGATGGCCAGAAGCGTTCCTAAGATGCGGCCCTGTTGAGCCCTGGGATGTCGATGCAAGCGCGTAGCCTGGCATCCTCGCCTGGATGGGGGGCTGCGCCTTGTGAGCGGCCGTCGTCGTGCATGGCCCTTGCTTCGTGCAGTTCTTCGGTGGTCTTGGTGATGAACTCTTGAGCGGTGGGCACTCCTTGCCCTGTGCTCTCCTGAGGAAAGTGTGCCATGAGGCACGCCTCCAAGTGGTGCCCAAGCGCCTCCCTCGTGAGGTTGGCAAGGTCTGAGGCTCTCCAGGAAAGAGCCCCCGAGCCCTACCGGAGGAGGGCACCGGGCGCGCTTTCCTATTTGGTGGAGGGAGGCGCCCCTAGAGCGGGCGCTGATCCTGACGAAGCTCCTAACGCGGCGCCATCTTCTTGGGGTCCTGCGCGGCGCAGCAGCTTCTTCTTGGGGATGGTCTCCGGAGGGCCTTCACTTCTGCTGTCAGGGTTGTCGGTTGCTGCAGCTTGGAAGGCGCGCTCAAGGGAGCACACCGCATCCCTTTCTTCACATGGGACCGTGATGATCCCCCCGCTTCCTAGCATCTTGAGGAAGTTGTAGCCATGGTGAGTGACTGCCATGAACTTGGCCAGGGCTGGATACCCAAGGATGGCATTGTACGGCAGGCAGATGTGCGCGACGTCGAAGTCGATGAGCTCGGTGCGGTAGTTCTTGCGCTCCCCGAAGGTGACAGGCAGGCGGACCTGCCCTATCGGTGTGGTGGAGCCGCCAGTCACTCCTAAGAAAGGCTTGGTTGGCTGGAGCTGCTCATAGGGCACTTGGAGATTGTTGAACGTGTCGACGGACAGGACGTTGAGCCCTGCGCTGCTGTCAATGAGAGTCTTGGTGACTTGCACATTGCTGATGATTGGGGAGCATAGCATAGGCAGGGTGCCAGCGGTGGCTGCGCACTTGAGCTGGTTTGCCGAGCTGAAGATGATGGCGCACTGGGACCACCTAAGCGGGCGCGTGGCCTCGAGCTTGGGGAGCGTTGCGTTCACCTCGCGAGCGAACTGTTTGAAGATGCGTTGAGAGGCTGGGGCCTGAGCACCACCTAAGATGCAAGCGATCGCACGTGGCTCCTGGAAGCCCCCAGCCCCCTCGTCCTGGTGGTGGTCGTCGTTCCTTCTCGGTGGCGGCAACGGGGGAAGACCGGCGCTGCCCTAGGGGCGATCCTCATGAGGCGGATCCCTCCAGGCGCCCTCACGAGGTTGGTCCTGCCAGCGGTCCTCACGAGGCCGGTCGCGCCACTCCTGGTGTGGGCCAGGGTCATCCCAGCGTCCGCCTCCGCATCCTCCTCCGCGGCCATAGCCCCGGTCGTTGCGCTCGGGCGTCGACCGACGCGTCCTCCCCGAATGGCTCTGAGTCTTGACAGTCGCTGGTGTTGTGGGTGTTCAGGTTGTGGAAGGCGCAGAATGGGCGGCCGTTCTTGGATGACTCGGGCTGATCTCTGCCTCGCTTGGTGCCGGGCTCCGCTGCGAGTACTACTGCTTCTTTACGCTTCACGTCCTTGGCCTTGGCCTTCTTCTCCTCCTCTCCTGCAGCTGGCAGCTCAAGGAGAGAGAGGTGCCCCTCCTCGGCTCTTGCGCACTTGGTCTCCAGGTTGAACAACTCCTGAGATGTGCAAAGCTCCTCGTGGATAGCCAGCTCTTCCTTCACCTTGACGTCATGGATGCCGTCTGAGAACGCGGAGATGATGGCTTCGTCCGTGACCTTGGGGATCTTGAGGCGGGTGTTGTTGAAGCGCTGGATGTACTTCTGGAGGGTCTCTCCCGGCTGTTGCTTGATGCGGCATAGATCACCCGCGGCCGGTGGGCGGTCGCGAGTGCCCTGTAAGTTGGCGACGAGGCGGTCGCGCATCTCGTCCCAGGAGGAGATCGAGCCGTGCTGCACGTTCAGGAGCCAAGAGCAGGCCCCATCCTTGAGAGCCATGGGAAACCAGTTCGCCATGACTTTTTCGTCGCCGTTAGCCGCTTCGATGCTCAGCTCATGGAGCTGCAGGAACTCTGCGGGGTTGGCGGTGCCGTCGTATCGAGGAGGTAGATTTGGCTTGAACTTGCTTGGCCAGGCGACGCTACGCAGCTCGAGGGTGAAGGCACGGCAGCCAGCCGTGGTTGCCGGGGCCCGCTTCTGAGGCAGAGCTTGGTCTTGGCGAGGTCTGTGATGCGCCACCGCAGGCAGCACGCGGTCTTGACGAGGTGGCGCAGGGAGCGCCGGTGCAGCTTCTCGCGGCCGCGGGATTTCTTGGCAGCTCCTTTCTTCACGCGCGGGCGCCGGGCGCGGTGGATCACGCCGCGGAGGCGCGCACCTTGGAGCCAAGGCACAGTCTTGGGGATGAGGCGGTGGAGGCACGCCATGAGCCCCGTCGCTGAGGGGGAGGCAGAGAGTGGGACGGCGTTGGAGAGCCCCCTGCGGCGCGGACGAGCTCGGTGACGCGGTCGAGCCACTCCTCATAAAGGTGGTCGACGGGGCGGTAACGCAGGAGCTCGTTCGCCGCAATGAGCGCGGCTCGCGCTTCCATGGGAGCATGGTGCGCATGGGACGAAGAACTAGCAGGGGTGAGTGATGGAGTAGCGGTGCGGCCGTCCTGCCGCACTGAAGGATGCAACGAGGACACCTGCTGCTCGTTCCCCACCGGGCCGGTGGGAGCGTTGGCGGTGGGGGACGGAGAACGGCGATGTGGCCCGCTGACAGGAGCCATCTGAGCGACGCGGGCGGCGAGGGCGGCCCGACGCTCAACTCGAGCATGGCGAGCATCCGACATGGAGACGACGGAGCGACGGACTGACGGAAAGGAAGCTACGGCGCACCCCTACCTGGCGCGCCAAATGTCGGAGGTGGGGTTCCGGCTACCCTTGAGGTTCGAACACTGGGGTGCGCGCGAAGTCTTTCCCTTCTACCAATCTACGCTCTAGCTCGCTAAGATCTTGCGGACGAACTCGACGAACTCACAACACAGAAAGACACAAGATTTATACTAGTTCGGGCCACCGTTGTGGTGTAATACCCCACTCCAGTGTGGTGGTGATGGATTGCCTCTTGGGCTGATGATGAACAATACAAGAGAAGAACTACCTCCTGAGGTTGAGGTGTTCTTATGCGTATGAACTTGTGTGTCTCCTTGGCCTCCCTTCTATGGTGGCTAGTCCTATTTATAGAGGCCATGGTCCTCTTCCCAAATATCGAGCGGGAAGGGAGCCAACAATGGTGGGCTAATTTGAAGGGGGACAACTAGTACGAGCTATCCTAACAAAAGTAGTCCTCGCCTGCCCAAAGCTCTGATGGTGATGTCGTCTTGGGCTCCACAACGACCTCCATCTTACAGTCCATGGTCTTGGTCTTGTTGCACCGAAATGGCAACCTTTGCCTGAGGCCTCGGTACCCCGCGGCTGCGCTTGCCCCCTTTGCACCAAAGAGGAAACAAGAACGCTGCACGCGCTGGCGCCCGCCTGGTGTCGATCGTCATGGCTCACGTCACGAGAGCCTCGCGAGGTTTGCCCCGCCTTGATATCTCTGCTCCTCATGAGCCTTTCTGGCTAGGCCGCTCTAGAGGAGGTATTGCGTCATCCGCCTCGCGAGGCTTGGCCCCTCGCGAGGGTCTTGGATGCCTTGTTGGTGAAGATGGGTCGTACGGCCTGCTGGCTTAGCCACGCCATAGGCCATAGGCAGGCAAGTCTGGGGACCCTTGTTCCCAGAACACCGACAAGAACAATTTATGCACATCAAGTAAAGGCCAATAAATAGCATAAGCACATTTCTTGCAATTTTATCGTGTTGGAAACATAGAGAGGCAGAGATGTAGTTCCTCTCCCATAATAATTGCAAGTAGGAGCAGCAAGCACATGCATATTATATTCATCAAAATTATCATGTGCAACGGTAGAAGGCAACCCATCAATGTAATCCTTAATAAGAGTAAACTGCTCCAATATAGTATAGTTTGGAGAATTCAAAAAGATAATAGGACTATCATGTGTGGGCGCAATAGCAATAGTTTCATTCTTAACATAAGGAACTATAGAAAGCTCATCTCCATAAGCATAATTCATGTTGGCATCATGGCCACAAGCATATCAAGCATCAATTTCATCAAAAAGGGATATTTCAAACGAATCAACGGGATCACAGCAATTATCATAGCATTCATCCTTCGGTACGAATGAAGGGACATTAAACAATCTATGAGTTGAAGAGTTACTCTCATTAGAAGGTGGGCACGGGTAGCTAATTCGCTCTTCCTCCTTTTGTTCTTCACTCTCCTCCTCATCATTTTCATCCAATGAGCTCATAGTTTTAGCATCTTCTTCTTCCATAGTTTCCTGCAAAATATTAGTCTGTTCTTGGACAGTGGAGACTTTCTCAATAAATGCATCAATATCAGCATTGTATTTATAATTCTCATAGCAATATTGAAGTATAGGAAAATTTTCAGGTCCATAAACAGGATCATCAAAATCTTCATACTTTTCAAACCAAGATTAAATTTCACAAGCACCCTTAAAAGCAATAAATTCTTCTATTCGTTCCACATCATAATAATCATATCTACCATTAGCATAAGAAGCCAAGGTTTCATTATCACTAAATTCACAAGAAAAGCGAAGGTGTCAATCCTTCATCCTAGAGCAACAAGTATAATCATATCTATGGCATAAATTCCAAGCATACCAATGCAATATATCAATCTGATCCCATAACAGTTTCCCTTTGTGTGTCAAGCGATAATTCCTAAAGTATTCACGTTGATCCAACGTTTATCCCATTATCAAGTTGAATGGGGTTTCCTCAGGATTATCAAAGTAGTGTCTAATATTTTTCACATAACGAGCATCGAGGGCTTTAGGAGGTTCCCCATCTCCGTGAGTAGCAAGTACAACTATTTTTTTGGTATTTTTTGTTCCATATCCATAACTAAAGATAGAGAACAATTTAGAACAGAAAATAAAGACTACTTAGTGATAAAGCAAACAAGCACACACACGAGAATATTCACCTCATGGTATTGCTCCCCGCTCCCCGGCAACGGCGCCAGAAAAAGGTCTTGATAACCCACAAGTATAGGGGATTGTTTGTAGCCTTTTTTGATAAATAAGAGCGTCGAAGCCAACAAGGAGCTAAAGGTAGAACAAATATTCCCTCAAGTTCTATCGACCACCGATACAACTACACGCACACTTAATGTTTGCTTTACCTAGACCAAGAATAAAACTAGAAGTACTTTGTAGGTATGGATAGGTTTGCAAGATAATAAAGAACGTGAAAATAAAAGTTAGGTGATGTTTAAATAAAGAAACAATTAAGTTTAGTAAAACGGGTCTGGATTAGTGGGGGTAGGATTTGCGGAATTGTCCCTTAGCAATTGACTACGTTGCTAGACCGATAGCAAGTTTTTATGTAGGAGAGGCCAATGCTAGCATGCCGTCCCTTACTTGGAATTCTATGCACTTATGATTGGAACTATTAGCAAGAATCCGCAACTACTAACATTCATTAAGGTAAAACCCAACCATAGCATTAAGATATATATTGCCCCCCCCCCCTTCAATCCCGTATGCATCAATTTCTATGGTAGGCTAATGCTGCAATCACCATTGCCCTCTAATGCATAGTCCTATCAACACATAACTAACCCTATGATGTGATCCACACGTGTGCTCATATGATGGTCACAAAAGGACATCATCATAACCACAAGAAAATTAAACCAACCATAGCAATTCACCAATTACCGGTAGGACAAAAGAATTCTACTCGGACATCATAGGATGGCAACATATCATTGGATAATAGTATGAAGCATAAAGCAGCATGTTCAAGTAGAGGGTAGAACGTGTTGCGGGAGAGTGGACCGCTAAATATAGATGGGGGAAGGTGATGAAGATGTTGGTGAAGATGACAGAGTTGTTGGAGTAGATCGCCATCACACGATAATTGCCACGACGGTGTTCCGACGCCATCGGAGAGCCCCCCTCCTTCTTATTCTTCCTTGGTCTCCCACCTAGATGGGAGGAGAGGTCCCCCTCTGGTCCGTGGCCTCCATGGCGGCGGAGGGGCGAGATCCCCACCAAGATTGGATTTGTCCCTCTATTCTCTTCTGTTTCGTGTTCCTATTTTCTGGCCAAAAATCATTTCTTATATTCCCGGAGATCCGTAACTCTGATTACACTGAGATTTTAACACGACTTTTTCCATATATAAGCTTCCTTGCGCCTGAAGTAGAACTCCAACTGACTTACATGGAGGCACAACCCACCACCACGCGCCTGGGCTGCCTGGCATGCCCAGGTGTCTTTTGGTGGATGTGGTCCCCCGTTTGTGATGATTCCACCTCCCAAAAATCACAAATATTCCAAAATAATTCTCTACAAATTTTTATCGCATTTGGACTTTGTTTTATATGGATATTTTGCGAAACAAAAAACATGCAACAAATAGGAACTGGCACTGGGCACTAGATCAATAGGTTAGTCCAATAAATCATATAAATTGTTGCCAAAAGTATGTAAAAGTTGTATAATATCGGCATAAAACAATAAAAAAATTGTTGATACGATGGAGACGTATCAGGAGCCTTCCAGGAGTTGTGTCTGTGTGCTATTGGTCCTCCCAGGGTACGAGAATCCTGACGACAGGGGGTCATGCAACCTCCCATGGCTGATTGCTGTTACCCGCATCAGCAGAGGGATGGGAGCTAAATGACCGGTCGATGCATATGGGCTCTGACAAGGCATCCTTAGGGGTGAGGTCGCCCATAGTGGCTACATGGCAGTTCACCTGCTCCATGCACTGCTACATGGGTGGTACCTTATCCCTACCCACTCGGTACGAGGGAAGAAACAGGTGAGTACTCGCAATGCAATACACTGCCCCGGGAAGTCATCATCATAGGACGTACAAGCGTGCCATGAGTTGCCATGTCACCCCGGTACATGCTAGGGCCGGGTAGTCCAATATTTATACAAGTAATGGGGTTCTCTGCGAGGGCCCTCGAAGGGTAGTATAAATAGTGTCATGGGTTTGTCACGGCAGATGTCCACGTGAAAGGACTTAGTCGTGGAGCCATCGCTACGGGTTAGCTTAAAGAGGTTAAACCGGACAAGGGGACACGAGAGGTTTTATACTAGTTCGGCCCCTTTGATGAAGGTAAAAGCCTACGTCTAGTTGTGATTGGTATTGCTAGGGTTTCGATGACCAGGGAGCGAATCCGCTTTGCCTGGCTCTCGAGTTGTTATTCGTTGTCCCTAAACCGATGTCGGGTCGTCCCTTTATATACATAGGTTGACGCCCGCCGGTCTACAGAGTCCCTAGGCCGGATCATAGATGTGTCCGGCTCGGTCTCTACTCCTCTAACTTACAATACAAGTTATATGACAGAGTCAGTTTACATCTACAGGCTTTAACCCGCCTTTAGGCATTGGGCCTTCGTAAAGCGCCACCACCTTCACGTCTTCATGGGCTTCTATCCTCATGGAGCTAACCCGGCCACTCCTAGCCAGTTTACCTCTAGTATTTATATCCCCAACATTAGGCCCCAGATTGATTTGAACTCGTTCATGTCAATCTTAAATACTTAGAAAAATTCTTGCCCTGTCATCTTCATATAAATATGGTAAACCGCCGTGATGTCATCCTTTAGATCCGTAGAAAACCGCCCTAATGTCATCTATTCGTTGAAACCGAAGATTCTCTTCATTAATGTATATCCAACCATCGAGGCGACACCCTTATTAACTATCCATTTTTGAGCTCCTTGATTCCCGCACTTGTCGCCTTATCGCTTCGCCTTATAAATAGGACCACGGGTCCTTCTCCTTTTTTCCCTTTGTCTGCTTCACTTCTTCTTCCTCCTCGCGACATCTCTGCCCCTGAGCGCCGCCGCCATCACCGAGTTTCACCTCTGCTTCGACAAAGGTTGCTGCATTAACCTGATCATACCAGAGAAACGCGGTGATCCTCCGCTGCTTCCTCCTGCACTAGTAAGTTCCTCTTCTCCTTACCCTAGATCCGCCATTAGGGTTCGGTGTTCTTCATAGCTTGAAGCTGTTCCTCCTTCAGTAATACCAAATGGCCATTTAGATCTGATTGTTTCCAGCGCCTTTTGTAGTTTAAACTCCTTTCTTCTTGTTAAGGCATCTGCTTGATATCGAACTCATATGAAGTTACTGAACCTTTTGAGCGCTTGAGTTTAGACCAAAATATATTTTGATTATCCAACACACAACAGATCTGAAATTCCCATGCTAAACTGTGAAATCTGTTTTACCTTACTTAGCCCTTTTCACCTTAGATCTATATCCTCTTTACCACATAGACGGTTTACCTTTGTAAAAGCAATCTATCATATACCATTAGCCCTGTGGTGAACCAGACAAGCCTTTTACCTCCATTGTTATACTCCGGTTTAACAATATGTGCATTCCTTTGTTCTGATATTGCCTTGTCATTCATTATAGTATCAGCCTCCGGTTTGCACAATTTACATACTTGTTATGTCTTTGTTCCGTCGCTTCTTATGTATCACCATGAATGATTTGTAAACCGGTATTTCCTTTCAGCCTTTCGTTTGCAATGGCCAAACATTTTTATGCTTGCAACTGGGCTCCTTCCCGGGTTACCGAACAACAGCTTAACGGAATGGTCAAAATTGGTACCTTGCCCAAAAAGAGATCCGGTGGCGCGTTCCAGGAATGGAGAAACCCCCTACCCCTAAGCAGGGGGAGGTAGTGGTATTTGTGGACCATATAGGCCGTGGTTTCAAACTGCCTGGGTTAAAGTTTTTCCAGGATGTGCTTGCCAGTTTCCAACTCCATCCTCAAGACATTGGACCCAACTCGGTGTCTAATATATGCAATTTCCAAGTCTTCTGTGAGGTGTACTTACAAGAAGAACCAACTGCTGAGCTATTCCGGAATTTTTTTCCATCTGAACCGGCGCACAGAGTTTGTAGACGGACCCAACACTAAACTTGGTGGTGTCTCTATTCAAAAATGGAAAGAGGTTGAATTCCCTCATGCCAAACTGCACAGCCACCCCAAAGATTGGAACCAAACATGGTTCTACTGTAAAGATACTTCCCCTGAAGACGAGAATCCTCTGCCGGGTTACCGCGCCCACCGGCTTTCCAACACCCATCCATTGTTGCAATGTTTAATTGCTACGGAACGGGCTTCATACTCCCCTCAACTCGCCAAGCTCCGAGCCTTTATGACCAACGGTTTATCAGGCGTCGATTTTGTATGTTGCTGGATATCCTGGAGCATCTTGCCATTAAGTCGCCGCTATGGTTTAATGTGTGAGTACACTAGTGAATTAGAAGATTCCCAGCACCATATCAACATTCAATTAACCGATGAAGAAGTCACTGAAAGTGTCAAGAAGATTTTAAATGAATCAGAATCTGTCTGCCGCCAAACCGGCTTGAACCCCTTCTACACAAAAAACAAACCGCCTGCTATAAGTACTGTCCTTCCTTTTTATCTTCAACATATTTTTAAACTCTTCAACCCATGAATATCCTTCTTCTTGTTTATAAACAAGGTGATGATCCATTCTGGAAGAAGAAACCTGCATACAAAGCGGCAAAGCCATCCCGTCCCAAAACAAAAGTCGTCAAGAGAACCTCAAAGCGGAAGGCAGCTGAACGCATCAGCATGGAACTTGATGGCGACACAAATGAACCGGAAGTTGAGGTAGAACTTGATTCACTTGGCTCCCTTTTCATGCATCTCATTAACAATGATACTTATCAGGAGGACGTGGAGGGCAGCCAGGCTGACGATGTAGAGGTAATTACCCTTTCCTCCGGTTCAGACTCCATGCCAACACAAAAAATCCGTCAAGCGGTCCGGAAAGTAAGCTTTTCTCATCCTCTTGCTTACTTGGATCCAACATTTATTTTGAAGACGCAGCAGCACGAGGCTCGCCGGACAACCCGACACAGCGGCCAACAGGTCACCTCGGCCGGTTTACCTGACACCCCGGTTCGGAAGCGCCGATCCGAGGTCTCCCCCACTTCTGACAATTCTTATTCCAAGGCAGGTTATTTCTGACAACCTCTTAATCCTCCCAATTCAAATTATCAGGTGACACCTCCCTCATCATCTGGCGAGTCAACAGCAACGCAACTCCCTCGTCTCAAAACTGTAGTTGGGTAAGCACTCAAATCCTTTTCTTCGAATGTCTTCATACCTTGAATACTATGCTTAATTTTCACCTCTTTTATCTTTGTTTGTAGAGCCAAAGCCAGACCCAACAAAAAAGCTTGGGTGAACAATCCGTCTGAAGACTAGGTAATTCTTAAACATGAGCTAACAGGTGAACCGGACCAAACTGGTGAACCGCAAGGTCCCCATCTTGAAGCCACAGGTGATGAGCCACCCCTTCAAGATCACAATATCGATGAACAACCAGAAGCTGATACTGCTGTGCTTGATACTGAACCGGCAGATCCAATCCGGGCTAGTCCGGTGAGGGCTACTAACACTGCACCATCGCCCGTAAAAACTACTAGAGGCCAAGGAGAGACAATGTTATCATTACCGGCATGAGCCACAGCTCTCCCGGCCATCCTGTAATCTTGGCCAAACATAGTGCCAAGGAAGAGCGTGTTGCCATGGAGAAGGGTAAATGGATCACTGACTTGTCAAGCTACGCCCATCTTAGCACTGAAGAACTCCACTCTAGTTTTTAAACCGTCTACACTCAAACCTTGATTATGAAGCCGGTTTGGTAAATCTGATGAAGGAACGCTATGAGGTATTTTCATCACCTTTTTTTATTGATTCAAAAGTATATACATTAGTCCAAGTAGCCCCCAAGGGCCGGTTTATGATGTTAATCATAAACCGGGACTTTGTAATATCTTAATCCTTGCATGCTGATCCTCAATATGTCAAGTCCTTAGTAAAAACAAAACTGATACTTTATCATTGTATTCATGTAATTTTCATTGGTGTAGCCCCCAAGGGCCGGTTTAGCGTTGCGAGGTAAACCGGGTCTTGAATCAATGCGTCAGTTTTGAACAGATGTACATTAGCCCCCAAGTGTTAAGGATAATGCTTGCATTGTACTTGAGACTTCGGAAAGATTTGTTGATAATAGAGCAAATAGGCATTAGCCCCCAAGTACAAAGTGCATAACTTGTTATGCGCTTGGTACTTAGAAAATACATATCCCGTTGTTGATATATCTTTGCCATTGTAGGCCGAGCTGAGTAAGAGGGATGCTCAAACCGCTGATCTTCAAGAGAACGTAAAGTCTCAACAAACAGAAGCTTCCAAAGCCAAAGAGGAGCTGACCAATGCCCTGGCAGCTATGGAGAAGCTGAAAGAGACTTTCAACAAGGAGCGTGCTGACTGGGAAAAAGAAAAGGCCGGTTTAACCAAGAAAGCTGAGGACGCAGAAGCAGCCCTGAAGCCAGTGGTAGACGAATTGACCGGCTTGAAGCGGCAGATTGATGCCATGACATCCGCTGTGTTTGGTAAGTACCTTCGCATGCCGTTTGTCTAGTTCATAAGATCTTACCATTGACCAGTGTACTGATACTAAACCGTGACAGGCACCCGCATTTCTCATCTGGGATCTGACATGCGGATGAAGCTTAAAGCGGCGTACACCTTAATGGAACAGCTATATTCTGGATCCCAGCGTGCAATTTGTACTCCAGCATATAACAAGCCGGCGCCATCGTTGATAAAAGAAACTCTTGAGAAGCTGGCCATGCTGCCTGCCCGGATTATAGAACTGAAGAAAGCAGCCGCAAGAGCAGGAGTGCTGACCGCACTAATCCGGGCCAAGGTATGGATTCCGGATCTCAAAGCGGCAGATATCATTAAAGGATATCCAAGTGTGAAGGAGGACGGTTCAGACTTCAACAATGATGACCTCCGAAAACTGACAAAGGAGATGTCACCAATAGCCAGCAAACTGGCGGAGGACACAAACCTATCTCATTTCCAACCGGTTTACGATGTTGAAGGAAAGAGACAGCCTGCCATGATCCATGAAGTTGAAGAACTTGTGCCTCCAATCCGTAAGCATACTTATGCTCCTGACATTGATCCCTCCAACCTTATCCATGAAGAAGCCGTGTTTCAAGCTTTAACCAGAATTGATTGGTCAACGGTTGATTTCCAGTGTCTGGGGAGGGATGATGAATATGGGACTGCACAAGATGACCCTCAACCGTCAAGCCAGCCCGATGAAGCATCTTAGACCGACGAACAGTTTACAAGACAGTCTGCTACTGCTTGAAAACAATTATTCTATTTGGGCCATTTTGAAGCTCCTTGTAATAAGATAGCCAAAACACCTTTATCTGTCATGCCATCGAGCATGCTGATGTTTGCTTGATATTTTGAAAACTTGTTTCACTTTGGGGATCTATTTATGCATAGTCCATGATGATTTGTGTTCCTGCATACAAGAACTTGAAAGCGTCCTAGTGGTTTACCAATGGACGGGTCATGATACCCAAAAATATACATAACTTGGATGAATAACTAAGATTTGTATTAACCAGATAACATAAATAATATCTGTGACATACCTCATTGGCTGACCAACTGCTTGTATGGTAGAGGTGAAAACACCAATCCGGAGTGTTGATAACTCCTGGCCCTCTTGCCGGTTCATATAGAAATCATATTGGGCTAGAAAAGCCTGATTGTTCTATAATGCTGGTGACATCTAGTCAAAACCAGACTGGAGCAGTACGCTACCGGTTTAAAAACTGATCATGTACTGACAACTAAGCGCTGAAAGTCATGTCGGGTTGTAATGAACACCGGTTTATCAGAAAAATATTTATAAATCCCTTATCATAAAAACAACAAAGACAAAAGAAATATGCAAGGCTTTTCATGGGCTGCCAGGCCCTAAATCGAGGCTTTTCATGGGCTGCCAGGCCGCTGAGTTAAACCATTTTGCAAAGCCTTTTAAGATGGACCTCAATCTTTAACCAATCACCGGTTTTAACTTTGACAAGTTCAGGGTCCATGGGATTGACTTGCCAAACGTTCGATGGGTCATACCAGGTTTACCTGGACGGAGTGGCTTACTTAAAGAGGCAGGATAACCCGGGGTTTTAGGTGAATACACCTGGCTTCCAAGCCTGGCTTGATAGCCTATTACAAGGGTTCAAGCTCACTGTTCTTTGAGAAGCAAGGAGCCCCCAGGTAATATGTGAGCTATGCTCAGTGGTTACCTATGTTTGAACTGTGCTTAATGCAACAGATCTCTTTGGCTCCACATAATTTCCTTTTGGCTTAAAGCCTATCAAGAGGTGTAGCTATGGTGTGAAGACAACCAAGCCCCCTAGTGATATCCCTTTTTGGTTTTAAACCGATCAAGAGGTGTAGCTATGGTTTGGATACGACCAAGCCCCCTAGTGATTTTCTTTATATCCGTGTGGCCGTAGAGGCCGGTTTAACAAAACTCCGCTTTGTCAGTAGAAGCTCTTGTAGGCTCACACATGATGTAAAAAGAACAGAGACCCCGCTATATTCGAGGCTCCGGTTTATTATATAATATATACATTGTCATAAATATGTACATAAGAAGAGCCTGTGGCTCAAGTATAGTAAGGCCGAAGAAGAGCTATATTCCACGGCCGCTTGGTCTCCTCCTCCGATTTACGTGAGTCTTTGTGCTCTCGAACATCAATGAGGTAGTATGACCCGTTGTGCAGATTCTTGCTGACCACAAAAGGTCCTTCCCAAGGTGGGGATAACTTGTGCATATCAGTCTAATCCTGGATGAGCTGGAGTACCAGATCGCCCTCTTGAAAAGTTCTGTTCTTAACCCGGCAGCTGTGATAACGTCGGAGATCTTGTTGATAAATCGCCGAACGTGCTGCTGCGAGATCACGCTCCTCATCTAACAGGTCCAGTGAGTCCTGACGTGCCTTCTCATTATCAGCTTCAACATAAGCTGCCACACGGGGCGAGTCATGACGGATGTCACTAGGAAGAACCGCCTCTGCTCCATAAACCATGAAGAAAGGCGTGTAACACGTAGATCTGTTAGGTGTGGTGTTGATGCTCCATAGCACAGAAGGTAAGTCCTCCACCCAACAACCTGGTGTCCGCTTTAAAGGAACCATAAGCCGGGGTTTAATACCTCTCAAAATTTCTTGATTTGCCCTCTCCGCTTGACCATTAGATTGGGGGTGGGCCACTGATGCTACATCAAGCCGGATGTGCTCACGTTGGCAAAATTCCTCCATCTCTCCCTTTGACAGATTAGTACCATTATCAGTTATAATATTGTGTGGAAAGCCAAACCAGAATATCACCTTTTTGATGAACTTAACCGGCGTGGCCGCATCACACTTACTGACTGGCTCTGCTTCCACCCACTTGGTGAACTTGTCAATTGCTACTAACAGGTGGGTCTTTTTGTCCTTGGATATCTTAAAGGGTCCAACCATATCGAGCCCCCAAGTCGCAAACGACCAAGTTATTCGAATCATCCTCAACTCCTGAGCCGGAACATGAGCGCGGCGTGCAAATTTTTGACAACCATCGCATCTCTTGACTAAATCCTCAGCATTAGCATGAGTTGTTAACCAATAGAAACCGTGACGAAAAGCTTTAGCCACCAAATACTTTGAACTAGCGTGGTGACCACAATCCCCTTCATGGATTTCTCGCAAAATCTCACAACCCTCTTGATAAGAGACACAACGCTGAATTGCCCCTGTGATGTTGTAACGATGTAACTCCCCGTTGATTATGGTCATTGACTTGGAACGCCGGATTATCTGCTGGGCCGAGGTTTCATCCTCCGGTAACTCGCCCCGGTTCATGTAAGCCAGGTACGGGATTGTCCAATCCGTTATGACATGCAAAGTTGCCACCAATTGAGCCTTCGGGTCAAGAATAGCCAACTCCTCCTCTGTTGGTATCTTGACCAACAGATTATGCAGTACGTCAAGGAAGACATTTGATGGGCCCGGTTTACGCTGAGAGCCAAGGAGGCTTAAAGCGTCCGCCGCTTCATTCTTTCACCGGTCTATATGGTCAACTTGATAACCCTTGAAATGACCACCCACTATGTCCACCTCTCGTCGCTATGCAGCCATGAGTGGGTCTTTAGAATCCCAAGTGCCAGATACCTGTTGAGCCACCAGATCCGAGTCACTGAAGCACTTAACCCGGCTTAAGTTCATCTCCTTAGCTATCCGAAGACCTTGGAGTAAGGCCTCGTACTCAGCTGCATTGTTAGTACAAGGGAACATTAAACGGAGGACATGAAAAACTTGTCACCTCGTGGGGAAGTTAATATGACTCCAGCCCCCGAGCCCTCCAACTATATGGATCCATCAAAGTGAATAGTTCAATACGTGTTATCTGGCTTTTCCTCTGGTGCCAGCAACTCTGTCCAATCATTGATGAAGTCCATGAGTGCTTGGGATTTAATTGATGTGCGAGGTGTGTATTTGAGCCCGTGAGGTCCAAGCTCAATAGCCCACTTGGCAATCCGGCCAGTTGCTTCTCTGTTTGAATGATATCTCCTAGAGGGGCTGAACTGACCACTATGATAGGATGACCCTGAAAATAATGTTTGAGCTTCTGGCTTGCCATAAACACCCCATATACCAGCTTCTCCAATGTGGATACCTTTGCTTTGATTCAATAAGCACCTCACTGATTAGTAAACCGGCCGTTGAACCGGATATTCCTTTCCAGCCTCCATGCGCTCCACAACAATAGCCACACTAACAGCCATGGCATTGGCAGCCACATACATCAGTAAAGGCTCTTTATTGATCGGAGCTGCAAGCAAAGGCGGTTCAGCTAACTACTTCTTCAGATCCTCAAACGCTTTATCAGCCGCATCGCTCCAGACAAAGTCATCCATTTTCTTTAACATCTGGTATAAAGGGATAGCTTTCTCTCCAAGATGACTGATAAACCGGCTCAAAGCCGTAATCCGGGCGGCTAAACGTTGAACGTCATTGATACATGATGGTTTAACCAAAGATGTGATTGCTGAAATTTTTTCCGGATTAGCCTCAATGCCCCTATTTGACACCACAAAGCCCAAGGGTTTGCCGGTCGGGACACCAAAGACACACTTGTCCGGATTGAGCATCATCTTGTAAACCCGGAGGTTGTCAAAGGTTTCTCTCAGGTCATCTATCAATGTTTCCTCTTTCCTGGACTTTATCACAATATCATCCACATATGCATGAACATTGCGCCCAATCTTATTATGAAGACAATTCTGAACACAGCGTTGATAAGCCGCCTAGGCACTCTTAAGCCCAAAAGGCATGGAGACATAGCAGAAGGCTCCAAAGGGAGTTATAAAAGTTGTCTTCTCCTGGTCCTTAACTGCCATTTTGATCTGATGATAACCAGAATAAGCATCCCAAAAACACAAGCGGTCACAACCCACAGTAGCATCAATAATCTGATCAATACGAGGGAGGGCAAAGGGATCTGTTGGGCAAGCCTTGTTCAAGTCTGTGTAGTCCACACACATACACCAAGTGCCGTTTTTCTTGAGAACCAGCACCGGATTAGCCAACCACTCCGGGTGAAAGACCTCTACAATAAACCCTGCGGCCAACAACCGAGCTACCTCTTCACCAATAGCCTTGCGCCTTTCTTCGTTGAAGTGGCGGACAAACTGTCTGACCGGTTTAAACTTAGGATCAACATTAAAGTGTGTGCTCAGCAAGTTCCCTCGGTGCACCTGGCATGTCAGAAGGCTTCCATGCAAAGATATCCCGGTTCTCACGGATGAACTCGATGAGCGCACTTTCCTATTTTGGATCCAGGTTAGCGTTGATGCTGAACTGCTTGGATGAATCGCCAGGAACAAAATCAACCATCTTAGTGTATGTGGCCGATTTAAACTTCAACGTCGGATCGTGTTCCGTAGTTGGCTTTTTCAAAGAAGTCATATCTGCCGGATCAACCTTGTCTTTGTAAAACTTCAGCTCTTCCGTGGCACAAACCGACTCAGCATAAGCCGCATCACCTTCCTCGCATTCCAAAGCAATCTTTCACCTCCCATGTACTATGATGGTCCCCTTATGACCTGGCATCTTAAGCTGCAGATAAACATAACACGGCCTCGCCATGAACTTGGCATAAGTCGGTCGCCCAAACAGAGCGTGATACGGACTCTTGATTTTCACCACCTCAAAAGTCAATGTTTCTGACCTTGAAACATGATCATCTCCAAAGGCCACCTCTAAGGCTATCTTGCCCACCGGATATGCAGATTTACCGGGTACAACACCATGAAAAATGGTGTTCGACGGTTTAAGATTCTTATCTGTCAACCCCATACGGCGAAACATATCATAGTAGAGAATATTGATACTGCTTCCTCCATCCATGAGCACCTTGGTGAACTTATACCCCCCAACTTGAGGTGCCACCACTAAGGCCAGATGACCCGGATTGTCAACCCGGGGCGGGTGATCCTCTCTACTCCATAAAATGGGTTGCTCATACCAACGCAAATACTGCGGCACAGCCGGTTCAACAGAGTTTATGGCCCTCTTGTGAAGCTTCTGATCACGCTTGCACAAGCTAGTGATGAAGACATGATACTGCCCACTATTTAACTGCTTCGGATTTCTATGATAACCCGACTGCTGTTGCTGCTGATTCCCCTGATGGTTATAACCTCCCTGATTGCCTTGATTACCTTGATTGCCATGTCCAGTCTGATTGCCTTGGAATCCTGAACCAGATCTGCCACCTCCATAACCCGGCCCATGAAAACCACCTCCTGAACCGCCGGGCAGTCCATTGTCATATTGAAACATATTGGAGTTCTTGAACTCTCACATTATATAACAGTCCTTCCAAAGATGTGATGTTGGCTTCTCCTTTGATCCATGCTTTGGACAAGGTTGATTTAACAGGCGCTCCAGATTGGGGCCTGAACCTCCGCCCCTCTGTGGTTGCTTGCCCTTATGACGCTGACCGTTATCCCAAGCATTGGTGTTAGCAACAAAATCCAAACTATTGTCGGCCTTGCGCTTACCATTATTCCCATGACCTGCCGGGTTATGTTGCTACCCCTTGTTGTCGTTTTTCTTTCCTTTCCCCGGTTTGTCCTCCTCTGAATCAAGGTCTTTGGTATTATCTGAATCGGCATATTTAACCAAAGCGGACATAAGCGTTGACATATCATTGCAGTGACGTTTGAGCCTTCCTAACTTCTGTTTGAGCGGCAGGAACCGGCAATTCCCCTCCAACGTTAACATTGCGGTATCTGCATTGATGCGATCCGACGAATGCAGAATAGCTGAGACCCGCTTCACCCAATGGGTTTTAGACTCCCCATCCTCTTGAACGCAAGCTGCCAGATCCACAATTGACATAGGTTGCTTGCAAGTATCCTTAAAATTCTGGATAAACTGGTTCTTTAATTCGGCCCATGATCCGACAGAGTTAGCTGGCAAGCTCTTTAACCAAGTACGAGCTGTCCCCTCCAACACCATGGTGAAGTATTTAGCACACACCGCTTCATCCACATCTAACATCTCCATTGCCAGCTCGTAGCTTTCAAACCATGCCTCTGGTTGCAAATCAGCGGTGTAATTGGGTACTTTACGAGGTGCCTTGAAATCCTTGGGCAGTCATACATTACGCAAAGCGGGGGAGACACACGGCACCCCTAAAGACCTGAAGACCACACCTGGCTCCACTGAAGCGGTAGGGTGAACCGGAGTAGGTTGATGAACTCCATGTAGAGCTGCTAACTCGGCCTCTCGACGTGCACGACCATGATCCACCACATCCTGCGCATTGGCACCTCCACCGGCCGGGTTGTGCCCTCACAGCGAGTTACGGTGATGTGCACTGCTTGACACGGCCGGTTCATCCTCAACGTGCCTGCTGTAGCTCCGGCTCGGGCGGGGGGTGGAATGAATCCTCTCACGACTATGCGAATAAGCCTGTTGCTGGTTTAAAGCTATTTGAAGGAGCTCTCTGGCCCGTCGTGCCTCAATCTCAACCGGTGACTCTCCGTCGGTTGGGAGGGCTGCCAATCATGAAGCGGCGGCCACAATTTTATCCAACGGGTTGGAGTAATGCCCCGGAGGCGTCGGAACATGCTGCGGCACAATGTTGTTTTGGCGAGGCGGGTTCGTCGTGCGTGGCTGAACCGGCGCTCCTGTTCCCGGCGCCTCCGTCTGGTTTAACATTGGCTGGTTACTAGTTCCTGCTCCTAGCGTATTGAAGAGTTTTCTTGCCTCATAACTCGGCGGGAGATGTGACCGGTATCTTCTTCTCATAACTTCCTCTGAGGCATTTTGATCCAGCCTAAGCCGGTAGGCCTGAGCTTCCAAATCGGCCCGTTCCATAGCCATCCTAGCGTTCTCTACTGCTAGGTCCGCTTTAGCCTAAGTTATCTGATCTTTCACCTTCGCAATCTCTGCATTGTGCTGGTCCCGGGCTGCTGCGTCCACCTCCGCAGCCATCAATGTTGCCAAAGCATCGAACAAATCAGACAGAACTTGAGTCGAAGGCGGCGCAGAGCCCCCTGCCCCCGCCGGTGTTGCTGTCGCTGAACCGGAGAGCATTGCCGCGGCGGTTGATGAGTGGTGTGTTGATTCTGTACCGGCCATGAAGATAGCAACCTGGTTTGGCAGATCGAGGGGGTCCGGAATACTGCTGCCATCGGACCCTCCGCTAATCTGGTCGTCCTGCAACTGATACAGCAATTCGGTCTCTCCAGTTGAAGACTCGTCGTCGGAGCAGACAACGGTTTCTCCATCAGATGCCGGTCCATCCTCGTATTCCGCTCCATGGATGACACCTACGAAAACATGCCTTGATGCGGGCTGAACCGGGGAAGGGCTTGCACGCTAAGCTGTTTCGATGATGTTGGTGCAGGTGTCTGGCTCAGGGCCCGGTTCACCGATCTTGCCGATGAAGACATGAATCCCACCAAAGGGGACCCGGTACCCGTATTCGATTGAACTGGCTTCGGGACCCCATCCTGCGTCATCGATGTAGAGCTTGGCACGACGACTCTTCGTCATCCAAGCCACAGCGTATCCCTTGAGTCCATCAAAGCTGCCCTTCAAAAACTTGAAACCATTGTGCGACAGCCCCACAGTGGGCACCAACTATCGTGGGTTTGTCATGGCAGATGTCCTCGTGAAAGGACTTAGTCATGGAGCCATCGCTACAGGTTAGCTTAAAGGGGTTAAACCGGGCAAGGGGACACGAGAGGTTTTATACTAGTTCGGCCCCTTCGATGAAGGTAAAAGCCTACGACTAGTTGTGATTGGTATTGCTAGGGTTTTGATGACCAGGGAGCGAATCCGCTTTGCCTGCCTCTCGAGTTGTTGTTCGTTGTCCCTAAACCGCTGCCGGGTCATCCCTTTATATACATAGGTTGACGCCCCTCGGTCTACAGAGTCCCTAGGCCGGATCATAGATGTGTCCGGCTCGGTCTCTACGCCTCTAACTTACAATACAAGTTATATGACAGAGTCGGTTTACATCTAGAGGCTTTAACCCGCCTTTGGGCCTTGGGCCTTCGTAAAGCGCCACCACCTTCATGTCTTCATGGGCTTCTATCCTCATGGAGCTAACTCGGCCACTCCTAGCCGGTTTACCTCCAGTAATCATATCCCCAACAAATATGAAAGGGTGTGGCCTTGCACGAGAGGACTCAAGTCACAAGGCAACACAAGACATACATTGTAGCCAACTATCACATGAAATAAAGAGAACATGCAGGAGTAGGGTATTACACCAACACGATTCACCATGACCTAGGAAACTAGAAGTGTTCAGTCCCTGGCCAAACTCTCAAAGGGTTGTAGCTGACAACCCAATGTCCGGTTCTTAGACACCGACACCCCCAGTCGGGGTTCTTGTTTGCCCAAGAGGCCAGTCTCCTCGGTGGTTCCTTCCAGAAGGAGGGACACCCCTCGTGGCTCCCTATGGAGGGATCTGCCACTTAAAACCACTCCAGTTGCCAAAACATCATCATTTTGATGAAGTGCCCTCGGGACAAATCACATTTGTGAGCCTGCTAATCATAGCATCACCATGCTCTGTGAGCCGGGGGGCTCTGTTGTGCGGCTTAATGTGGAAAACATTTAGCCATAGCCCAAAGTGGTGCTCGACGCGAAGGAAGGCCTCACAAAAGATTATGATGGTGGCTAAGTGGAGAGAGTTCGGGGCTAGATGATGAAAATCAAGCCCATAGTAGAACGTAAGACCCCAAGCATAGGGGTGGAGGGAAAAACTCAAACCTCGAATGAGGTGGGAAATAAAAACTACCTGCTCCCCTTGGCGGGGAGCAGGGGTGGGGATGCGGACCAGCTTGCACCCTCCTCTATGGGAGATCGGCACATGACCGTGGTAGGAAGATACTTGTCAGCTTTGGGCTTGATGATGGTGCCGATAGTGACTGTGGAGCGTAACCACTACCCCCTTTGCCGGCAATTTCGGCCTCAGTACCCTTCCCCGTGCCAGCCATCTCTGTTGGAAATATGCCCTAGAGGCAATAATAAATTGGTTATTATTATATTTCCTTGTTCATGATAATCGTTTATTATCCATGCTATAATTGTATTGATAGGAAACTCAGATACATGTGTGGATACATAGACAACACCATGTCCCTAGTAAGCCTCTAGTTGACTAGCTCGTTGATCAATAGATGGTTACGGTTTCCTGACCATGGACATTGGATGTCGTTGATAACGGGATCACATCATTAGGAGAATGATGTGATGGACAAGACCCAATCCTAAGCCTAGCACAAGATCATGTAGTTCATATCCTAAAGCTTTTCTAATGCCAAGTATCATTTCCTTAGACCATGAGATTCTGCAGCTCCCGAATACCGTAGGAGTGCTTTGGGTGTGCCAAACGTCACAACGTAACTGGGTGGCTATAAAGGTACACTACAGGTATCTCCGAAAGTGTCTGTTGGGTTGGCACGAATCGAGACTGGGATTTGTCACTCTGTGTAAACGGAGAGGTATCTCTGGGCCCACTTGGTAGGACATCATCATAATGTGCACAATGTGATCAAGGATTTGATCACGGGATGATGTGTTACGGAACGAGTAAAAGAGACTTGCCGGTAACGAGATTGAACCAGGTATCGGGATACCGACGATCGAATCTCGGGCAAGTATCGTACCGCTAGACAAAGGGAATTGTATACAGGATTGATTAAGTCCTTGGCATCGTGGTTCATTCGATGAGATCATCGTGGAACATGTGGGAGCCAACATGGGTATCCAGATCCCGCTGTTGGTTATTGACCGGAGAGTTATCTCGGTCATGTCTGCATGGTTCCCGAACCCGTAGGGTCTACACACTTAAGGTTCGATGACGCTAGGGTTATAGGGAATAGATATGCGTGGTTACCGAATGTTGTTCGGAGTCCCGGATGAGATCCCGGACGTCACGAGGAGTTCTGGAATGGTCCGGAGGTAAAGATTAATATATGGGAAGTCCTGTTTTGGTCGCCGGAAAAGATTCGGGTTTTATCGGTAATGTACCGGGACCACCGGGAGGGTCCCGGTGGTCCACCAAGTGGGGCCACCAGCCCCGGAGTGCTTCATGGGCCAAGTGTGGGAGGGGACCAGCCCCAGGTGGGCTGGTGCACCCCCTCACCAAGGCACAAGGCGCAAGGGAGAGTGGAAGGGGGCAAACCCTAGGCTCAGATGGGCCTAAGGCCCACCTAGTGGTGCGCCCCCCTCTCTCCCCCCTTGGCCGCCCCCCTAGATGGGATCTAGGGCTGGCCGCCACCCCTAGGGGTGGAAACCTAGGTGGGGGCACAGCCCCTCCCCTCCCCCTATATATACTTGAGGTTTTGGGCTGCCAGAGACATGATTCAATCACCTTCTTGGCGCAGCCCTACCCCTCTCCCTCCTCGTCTCTTGCGGTGCTTGGCGAAGCCCTGCTAGAGTACCACGCTCCTCCACCACCACCACGCCGTCGTGCTGCTGCTGGATGGAGTCTTCCCCAACCTCTCCTTCTCACCTTGCTAGATCAAGGCGTAGGAGACGTCACCGGGTTGTACGTGTGTTGAACACGGAGGTGCTGTCCGTTCGGCACTAGGATCATCGGTGATTTGGATCACGACGAGTACGACTCCATCAACCCTGTTCACTTGAACGCTTCCGCTTAGCAATCTACAAGGGTATGTAGATGCACTCTCCTTCCCTCATTGCTAGATTACTCCATAGATTGATCTTGGTGATGCGTAGAAAATTTTGAATTTCTACTATGTTCCCCAACAGTGGCATCATGAGCTAGGTCTATGCGTAGTTACTATGCATGAGTAGAACACAAAGTAGTTGTGGGCGTCGATATTGTCAATTATCTTGCCGTTACTAGTCTTATCTTGATTCGGCGGCATCATGGGATGAAGCGGCCCGGACCAACCTTACACGTACGCTTATGTGAGACCGGTTCCACCGACTGACATGCACTAGTTGCATAAGGTGGCTGGCAGGGTGTCTGTCTCTCCCACTTTAGTCGGATCGGATTCGATGAACAGGGTCCTTATGAAGGGTAAATAGAAATTGGCAATTCACGTTGTGGTTTTGGCGTAGGTAAGAAACGTTCTTGCTAGAAACCTATAGCAGCCACGTAAAAACTTGCAACAACAATTAGAGGACGTCTAACTTGTTTTTGCAGCAAGTGTTTTGTGATGTGATATGGCCAAAGGATGTGATGAATGATATATGTGATGTATGAGATTGATCATGTTCTTGTAATAGGAATCACGACTTGCATGTCGATGAGTATGACAACCGGCAGGAGCCATAGGAGTTGTCTTAATTTATTTATGACCTGCGTGTCAACATAAACATCATGTAATTACTTTACTTTATTACTAAAGCGTTAGCCATAGTAGTAGAAGTAATAGATGACGGGACAACTTCAAGAAGACACGATGATGGAGATCATGATGATGGAGATCATGGTGTCATGCCGGTGACAACGATGATCATGGAGCCCCGAAGATGGAGATCGAGAGGAGCAAAATGATATTGGCCATATCATGTCACTATTTGATTGCATGTGATGTTTATCATGTTTTACATCTTATTTTCTTAGAATGACGGTAGTAAATAAGATGATCCCTCATTAAAATTTCAAGAAAGTGTTCCCCCTAACTGTGCACCGTTGCGAAAGTTCGTCGTTTCGAAGCACCACGTGATGATCGGGTGTGATAGATTCTAACGTTCACATACAACGGGTGTAAGACAGATTTACACACGCAAAACACTTAGGTTGACTTGACGAGCCTAGCATGTACAGACATGGCCTCGGAACACAAGAGACCGAAAGGTCGAGCATGAGTCCTATGGTAGATACGATCAACATGAAGATGTTCACCGATGATGACTAGTCCGTCTCACATGATGATCGGACACGGCCTAGTTGACTCGGATCATGTAATCACTTAGATGACTAGAGGGATGTCTATCTGAGTGGGAGTTCATAAGATGAACTTAATTATCCTGAACATAGTCAAAAGGTCTTCACAAATTATGTCTTGGCTCGCGCTTTAGTTCTACTGTTTAGATATGTTCCTAGAGAAAATTTAGTTGAAAGTTGATAGTAGAAATTATGCGGACTAGGTCCGTAAACTGAGGATTGTCCTCATTGCTTCATAGAAGGCTTGTGTCCTTAATGCACCGCTCAGTGTGCTGAACCTCGAATGTCGTCTATGGATGTTGGGAACATCTGACATACACATTTTGATAACTACATGATAGTTCAGTTAAACGGTTTAGAGTTGAGGTACCGAAGACGTTTTGAAACGTCGCGAAACATATGAGATGTTTCGAGGGCTGAAATTGGGATTTCAGGCTCGTGCCCACGTCAAGAGGTATAAGACCTCCGACGGTTTTCTTAGCCTGCAAACTAAGGGAGAAAAGCTCAATTGTTGAGCTTGTGCTCAGATTGTCTGAGTACAACAATCATTTGAATCGAGTGGGAGTTGATCTTCCAGATGAGATAGTGATGTTTCTCCGAAGTCATTACCACCAAGCTTCTAGAGCTTCGTGATGAACTATAATATATCAGGGACATATATGATGATCCTTGAGATATTCGCGATGTTTGACAACACAAAAGTAGAAATCAAGAAGGAGCATCAATTGTTGGTGAAACCACTAGTTTCAAGAAGGGCAAGGGCAAAAAGGGATACTTCATGAAACGGCAAATCAGCTGCTGCTCTAGTGAAGAAACCCAAGGTTGAACCCAAACCCGAGACTAAGTGCTTCTGTAATAAGGGGAACAGCCACTGGAGCAGAATTACCCTAGATACTTGGTAGATGAGAAGGCTGGCAAGCTCGATAGAAGTATATTGGATATACATTGTGTTAATGTGTACTTTACTAGTACTCCTAGTAGCACCATGGTATTAGATACCGGTTCGGTTGCTAAATGTTAGTAAACTCGAAATAAAAGGCTGCGGAGTAAACGGAGACTAGCTAAAGGTGAGCTGGCAATATGTGTTGGAAGTTTTTCCAAGCTTGATGTGATCAAGCATCGCACGCCCCTCTACCATCGAGATTGGTGTTTGCGTTGAGCATAGACATGATTGGATTATGTCTATCGCAATACGGTTATTCATTTAAGGAGAATAATGGTTACTTTGTTTATTTGAATAATACCTTCAATGGTCTTTCACCTAAAATGAATGGTTTATTGAATCTCGATCGTAGTGATACACATGTTCATGCCAAAAGACACAAGATAGTAATGATAGTACCACCTACTTGTGGCACTGCCACGTAAGTCATATCGGTATAAAATGCATGAAGAAGCTCCATGTTGATGGATCTTTGGGATCACTCGTTTTGAAAAGTTTGAGACATGCGAACCATGTCTATTGGTGTATATGCATGAAGAAACTCCATGCAAATGGACCGTTTGGACTCACTTGATTTTGAATCACTTGAGACATGCAAATAATACCACATGGGCAAGATGACTGAAAGCCTCGTTTTCAGTAAAATGGAACTAGAAAGAAACTTGTTGGAAGTAATACATTTTGATGTGTGTAGTCCAATGAGTGCTGAGGCGTGTAGTGGATATCGTTATGTTCTTACTTCACAGATGATTTGAGTAGATGTTGAGTATATTTACTTGATGAATCACGAGTCTGAATTATTGAAAGGTTCAAGTAATTTCAGGGTGAAGTTGAAAGATTGTCGTGACAAGAGGATAAAATATCTATGATATGATCATAGAGATGAATATCTGAATTACGAGTTTGGCACAGAATTAAGACATTGTGGAAATTGTTTCACAACTAATACAGCCTGAACACCATAGTATGATGGTGTGTCCGAACATCATAACTGCACCCTATTGGATATGATGCATACCATGATGTCTCTTATCGAATTACCACGATAGGTTATGGGTTAGGCATTAGAGACAACCACATTCACTTTAAATAGGGCACCACGTAATTCCGATGAGATGACACCGTATGAACTATGGTTTAGAGAAACCTAAGCTGTCATTTCTTAAAAGTTTGGGGCCGCGACGCTTATGTGAAAAAGTTTCAGGCTGATAAGCTCGAACCCAAAGCGGATAAATGCATCTTCATAGGACACCCAAAATAGTTGGGTATACCTCCTATCTCAGATCCGAAAGCAATAAGGGATTGTTTCTAGAATCAGGTCCTTTCTTGAGGAAAAGTTTCTCTCGAAAGAATTGAGTGGGAGGATGATGGAGACTTGATAAGATTATTGAACCGTCTCTTCAACTAGTGTGTGGCAGCGCACAGGGAGTTGTTCCTGTGGCACCTACACCAATTGAAGTGGAAGCTTATGATAGTGATCATGAAACTTCAGATCAAGTCACTACCAAACCTCCTGGGATGACAAGGATGCGTACTACTTCAGAGTGGTATGTAATCCTATCTTGGAAGTCATGTTGCTAGACAACAATGAACCTACGAGCTATGGAGAAGCGATGGTGGGCCAGGATTCCAAAATTGCTCGAGGCCATATAATCTGAGAGAGGATCCATATATGAAAACAAAGTGTAGACTTTGGAAGAACTACTTGATGGTCGTAAGGCTGTTAGGTACATATGGATTTTAAAAGGAAGACGGACAATGATGGTAAGTATCACCACTAAGAAAGCTCGACTTGTCGTTAAGATGTTTTCCGACAAGTTCAAGGAGTTGACTACGATGAGACTTTCTCACTCGTAGCGATGCTAAGAGTCTGTTGGAATTATATTAGCGATTACTGCATTATTTATGAAATCTTGCAGATAGGATGTCAAAACATTGTTTCCTCGACGATTTTCTTGAGGAAAGATCGTATGTGATACAACCGGAAGGTTTTGTCAATCCTGAAAGATGCTAATAAGTATGCAAAGCTCCAGCAATCCTTCTAAGGACTGGAGTAAGCATCTCGGAGTTGGAATGTATGCTTTGATGAGATGATCAAAGATTTTGGGTGTATACAAAGTTTATGAGAAACTTGTATTTCCAAAGAAGTGAGTGGGAGCACTATAGAATTTCTGATGAATATATGTTGTTGACATATTGTTGATCAGAAATGACGTAGAATTTCTGGAAAGCATATAGGGTTATTTGGAAAGTGTTTTCCAATGGAAAGCCTGGATTAAGCTACTTGAACATTGAGCATCAAGATCTATAAGGATAGATCAAAACGCTTAATGGTACTTTCAAATGAGCACATACCTTGACATGATCTTGAAGGTGTTCAAGATGGATCAGTCAAAGAAGGAGTTCTTGCCTGAGTTGTAAGGTATGAAGTTAAGACTTAAAGCTCGACCACGGAAGAAGAAAGAGGAAGGACGAAGGTCGTCCCCTATGCTTTTGTCATAGGCTCTATACGGTATGCCATGCTGAGTACCGCACCTGATGTGTGCCTTGCCACATATCTGGCAAGAGGGTACAAAGGTAATCTAGGAGTAGATCACCAGATAGCGGTCTAAATTATCCTTAGAGGAATAAGAATATGTTTCTCGGTTATGGAGATGATAAAGAGTTCAACGTAAAGAGTTACGTCGATGCAAGCTTAACACCTGTCCAGATAGCTCTGAGTAGAGATACCGGATACGTATAATGGAGCAACAATTTAGAATAGCTCCAAGTAGAACAGTTATTTGAAATGGCTCCAAATGTAGCGTAGTAGTTGCATCTACAAGATGACATAGAAATTTGTGAAGTACATACGGATCTGAATGTTGCAAACCCGTTGACTGAAACCTCTCTCACAAGCATAACATGATCAAACCCAGAACTCTTTGGGTGTTAGTCACATGGGGATGTGACCTTGAGTGTTAATCACATATCGATGTGAACTGGATTATTGACCCTAGTGCAAGTGGGAGACTGTTGGAAATATGCTCTAGAGGCAATAATAAATTGGTTATTATTATATTTCCTTGTTCATGATAATCGTTTATTATCCATGCTAGAATTGTATTGATAGGAAACTCAGATACATGTGTGGATACATAGACGACACCATGTCCCTAGTAAGCCTCTAGTTGACTAGCTCGTTGATCAATAGATGGTTACGGTTTCCTGACCATGGACATTGGATGTCGTTGATAACGGGATCACATCATTAGGAGAATGATGTGATGGACAAGACCCAATCCTAAGCCTAGCACAAGATCATGTAGTTCGTATGCTAAAGCTTTTCTAATGTCAAGTATCATTTCCTTAGACCATGAGATTGTGCAACTCCGGATACCATAGGAGTGCTTTGGGTGTGCCAAACGTCACAACGTAACTGGGTGGCTATAAAGGTACACTACAGGTATCTCTGAAAGTGTCTGTTGGGTTGGCACGAATTGAGACTGGGATTTGTCACTCCATGTAAACGGAGAGGTATCTCTGGGCCCACTCGGTAGGACATCATCATAATGTGCACAATGTGATCAAGGAGATCACGGGATGATGTGTTACGGAATGAGTAAAAGAGACTTGCCGGTAACGAGATTGAACCAGGTATCGGGATACCGACGATCGAATCTCGGGCAAGTATCGTACCGCTAGACAAAGGGAATTGTATACGGGATTGATTAAGTCCTTGACATCGTGGTTCATCCGATGAGATCATCATGGAACATGTGGGAGCCAACATGGGTATCCAGATCCCGCTGTTGGTTATTGACCGGAGAGTTATCTCGGTCATGTCTGCATGGTTCCCGAACCCGTAGGGTCTACACACTTAAGGTTCGATGACGCTAGGGTTATAGGGAATAGATATGTGTGGTTACCGAATGTTGTTAGGAGTCCCGGATGAGATCCTGGACGTCACGAGGAGTTCCGGAATGGTTCGAAGGTAAAGATTAATATATGGGAAGTCCTTTTTTGGTCGCCGGAAAAGTTTCGGGTTTTATCGGTAATGTACCGGGACCACCGGGAGGGTCCCGGTGGTCCGCCAAGTGGGGCCAACAGCCCCGGAGGGCTGCATGGGCCAAGTGTGGGAGGGGACCAGCCCCAGGTGGGCTGGTGCGCCCCCCACCAAGGCACAAGGCGCAAGGGAGAGTGGAAGGGGGCAAACCCTAGGCTCAGATGGGCCTAAGGCCCACCTAGTGGTGCGCCCCCCTCTCTCCCCCCTTGGCCGCCCCCCTAGATGGGATCTAGGGCTGGCCGCCACCCCTAGGGGTGGAAACCTAGGTGGGGGCGCAGCCCCTCCCCTCCCCCTATATATACTTGAGGTTTTGGGCTGCAAGAGACATGATTCAATCTCCTTCTTGGCGCAGCCCTACCCCTGTCCCTCCTTGTCTCTTGCGGTGCTTGGCGAAGCCCTGCTGGAGTACCACGCTCCTCCACCACCACCACGCTGTCGTGTTGCTGCTGGATGGAGTCTTCCCCAACCTCTCCTTCTCCCCTTGCTGGATCAAGGCGTAGGAGACGTCACCGAGCTGTACGTGTGTTGAACACGGAGGTGCCGTCCGTTCGGCACTAGGATCATCGGTGATTTGGATCACGACGAGTACGACTCCATCAACCCCGTTCACTTGAACGCTTCCGCTTAGCGATCTACAAGGGTATGTAGATGCACTCTCCTTCCCTCGTTGCTAGATTACTCCATAGATTGATCATGGTGATGCGTAGAAAATTTTGAATTTCTGCTACGTTCCCCAACAATCTCGTGCAAGGGAAAAGAAGAACAAAAGGGGCAAGAGTCAGAAGTGGATCTCGAAGCACTTGGGCTTGCGGTAGGTTCCTGGCGCTAGGGCGAGAGATGAGATCATGAGTAAAATTGATTTATCGCCCACCTTTATAGGTAGTCAAAGACTAGGGGTCGCCTCACCATAGGGAACGAATTGCCCCTTCCTGATGCCTCGTGTAGTCTACCCGCGTGAAGATTAAGGCGTGTGCATTGATGACACCTCTAGAAATGTGGAACCACGATCTCTTTTGACACAACGTAAAGAGAACTAAGGACATGTTTCTCGTTTATGGAGGTGGCAAAGAGCTTGTCGTGAAAGGTTACATCAATGCTAGCTTCGACACAGATGCGGATGACTTGAAGTCTCAGACCGGATACATATATATTTTGAATGGTGGAGCGGTCAGTTGGTGCAGTTCCAAGCAAAGCATCATAGTGGGATCTACATGTGAAGCCGAGTATATAGTTGCTTCGGAAGCAGCACAAGAAGGAGTCTGGATGAAGGAATTCATGTCCGATCTAGGAGTTGTACCTAGTGCATCGGATCTTATGACTCTCTTCTGTGACAACACTGGCGCCATTGCCATTGCCAAGGAGCCAAGGTTTGACAAGAAGACCAAGAACATCAAGCGCTGCTTCAACTCCATTCGTAGTTATGTTGGGGAACACAGTATTTCAAAAACTTTCCTACGATCACGCAAGATCAATCCGGGAGATGCATAGCAACGAGAGGGGAGAGTGTGTCTATGTACCCTCATAGACCGAAAGCGGAAGCGTCGAGTAACGCGGTTGATGTAGTCGAACGTCTTCGCGATCCAACCAATTAAGTACCGAACGCACAACACCTTCGTGATCTGCACAAGTTGAGCTCGGTGATGTCCCTCGAACTCTAGATCCAGCTGAGGTCGAGGGAGAGTTTTGTTAGCACGACGACATGTTGACGGTTATGATGAAGTTACCGACGCAGGGCTTCGCCTAAGCACTACGACAATATGACCGAGGTGGAAATCTATGGAGGGGGGCACCGCACACGGCTAAGAAATCAACTTGTGTGTCTATGGGGTGCCCCCTTCCCCCGTATATAAAGGAGGGGAGGAGGAGGAGGGCCGGCAACAAGGGGCGTGCCCAAAGGGGAGATTCTTACTCCTAGTAGGAGTAGGTTTCCCCCTTTCCTAGTCCAAGTAGGAGAAGAAGGAAGGAGAGGAGAGGGGGAAGGAAAGAGGGGGGGCGTCGTCCCCTCCCTAGTCCTATTCGGACCAGCCCATGGGGGAGGGCGCGGCCTCCCCTTGTGGCCCTTCTCTCCTTTCCACTAAGGCCCATGACGGCCCAATACTTACCCCGGCGAATTCCCGTAACTCTCCGGTACTCTGGAAAATTCCTGAACCACTCAGAACCTTTCCGATGTCCGAATATAGCCTTCCAATATATCGATCTTTACGTCTTGACCATTTCGAGATTCCTCGTCATGTTCGTGATCTCATTCGGGACTCCGAACAAACTTCGGTCATCAAATCACATAACTCATAATACAAATCGTCATCGAACATTAAGCGTGCGGACCCTACGGGTTCGAGAACTATGTAGACATGACCGAGACACATCTCCGGTCAATAACCAATAGTGGAAACTGGATGCTCATATTGACTCCTACATATTCTACGAAGATCTCTATCGGTCAAACCGCACAACAATATACGTTGCTCCCTTTGTCATCGGTATGTTACTTGCCTGAGATTCGATCGTTGGTATAATCATACCTAGTTCAATCTCATTACCGGCAAGTCTCTTTACTCGTTCCATAATTCATCATCCAGCAACTAAATCATTAGTCAGATTGCTTGCAAGGCTTATAGTGATGTGCATTACTAAGAGGGCCCAAAGATACCTCTCCGACAATTGGAGTGACAAATCCTAATCTCAATCTATGCCAACTCAACAAACACCATCGGAGACACCTGTAGAGCATCTTTATAATCACCCAGTTATGTTGTGAGGTTTGATAGCACACTAAGTGTTCCTACGGTATTCGGGAGTTGCATAATCTCATAGTCACAGGAACATGTATAAGTCATGAAGAAATCAATAGCAATAAAACTCAATGATCATAATGCTAAGCTAACGGATGGGTCTTGTCCATCACATCATTCTCTAATGATGTGATCCTGTTCATCAAATGACAACACATGTCTATGGTTAGGAAACATAACCATCTTTGATTAACGAGCTAGTCAGGTAGAGGCATACTAGGGACACTTTGTTTTGTCTATGTATTCACACATGTACTAAGTTTCCAGTTAATACAATTCTAGCATGAATAATAAACATTTATCATGATATAAGGAAATATAAATAACAACTTTATTATTTCCTCTAGGGCATATTTCCTTCAGTCTCCCACTTGCACTAGAGTCAATAATCTAGTTCACATCGCCATATGATTTAACACCAATAGTTCATATCACCATGTGATTAGTTCACATCGCCATGTGACTAATACCCAAAGGGTTTTACTAGAGTCAATAATCTAGTTCACATCGCTATGTGATTAACACCCTAAGAGTACTAAGGTGTGATCATGTTTTGCTTGTGAGAGAAGCTTAGTCAATGGTTCTGTCACATTCAGAGCCGTATGTATTTTGCAAATTTTCTATGTCTACAATGCTCTGCATGGAGCTACTCTAGCTAATTGCTCCCACTTTCAATATGTATCCAGATTGAGACTCAGAGTCATCCGGATGGGTGTAAAAGCTTGCTTCGGCGTAACTCTTTACGATGAACTCTTTATCACCTCCATAACTAAGAAATATCTCCTTAGTATTCTAAGGATAATTTTCACCGCTATCAAGTGATCCACTCCTGGATCAATATCGTACCCCCTTCCCAAACTCATGGCAAGGTACACAAAAAGGTTTGGTACACAGGATAGCATACTTTATAGAACCTATGGCTGATGCATAGGGAATGACTTTCATTCTCTTTCTATTTTCTGTCGTGGTCGTGTTTTGAGTCTTACTCAACTTTACACCTTGCAACACAGGCAAGAACTCCTTCTTTGACTATTCCATTTTGAGTTACTTCGAAATCTTGTCAAGGTATGTACTCATTGAAAAAACTTATCAAGCGTCTTGTTCTATCTCTATAGATCTTGATGCTCAATACGTAAGCAGCTTCAACGAGGTCTTTCTTTGAAAACCTCCTTTCAAACACTCCTTTATGCTTTCCAGAAAAATTCTACATTCTTTCTGATCAACAATATGTCATTCACATATACTTATCAGAAATGTTGTAGTGCTCCCACTCACTTTCTTGTAAATACAGGCTTCACCACAAGTCTGTATAAAACCATATGCTTTGATCACCTTATCAAAGCGTATATTCCAACTCCGAGATGCTTGCACCAGTCCATAGATGGATCGCTGGAGCTTGCACACTTTGTTAGCACCATTAGGATTGATAAAACCTTCTTGTTGCATCATATAAAACTCTTCTTTAAGAAATCCATTAAGGAATGTAGTTTTGATATGCATTTGCCAGATTTCATGAAATGTGGCAATTGCTAACATGATTCGGACAGACTTTAAGCATCAAAACGAGTAAGAAAATCTCATCATAGCAACATCTTGAACTTGTCAAAAACCCTTTTCGACAAGTCGAGCTTTGTAGATAGTAACACTACTATCAACGTCCGTCTTCCTCTTGAAGATCCATTTTATTCTTTATGGCTTGCCAATCATTGGGCAAGTCCACCAAAGTCCATACTTTGTTCTCATACATGGATCCCATCTCAGATTTCATGGCCTTAAGCCATTTTGCAGAATCTGGGCTCATCAACGCGTCCTCATAGTTCGTAAGTTCATCATGGTCTAGCAACATGACTTCTAGTACAGGATTACCGTACCACTCTGGTGCGGATTGTGCTCTGGTTGATCTACAAAGTTCTGTAGTAACTTGATCCGGAGTTTCATGATCATCATCATTAACTTCCTCTCTAGTTGGTGTAGGAACAATGGAACATATTTCTCTGATGAACTAATTTCAAATTCGAGAGAAGGTACAGTTACCTCATCAAGTTCTACTTTCCTCCCACTCACTTCTTTCGAGAGAAACTCATTCTCTAGAAAAGATCCATTCTTAGAAACGAAAATCTTGCCTTCGGATCTGTGGTAGAAGGTGTACCCAACAGTTTCCGTTGGGTATCCTATGAAGACACATTTCTCTCATTTGGGTTCGAGCTTATCACGTTGATGTTTTTTCACATAAGCATCATAGCCCCAAATTTTAAGAAACAACACCTTAGGTTCTTGCTAAACCACAGTTCATATGGTGTCGTCTCAACGGATTTAGATGGTGCCCTATTTAACGTGAATGCAGTTGTCTCTAATGCATAACCCCTATACGATAGTGGTAAATTGGTAAGTAACATCATAAATCGCACCATATCTAAGAAAGTATGGTTAGGATGTTCGGACACACCATCATGCTATGGTGTTCCAGGTGGCATGAGTTTGTGAAACTATTCCACATTGTTTTAATTGAAGGCCAAACTCGTAACTCAAATATTCGCCTCCGCGATTAGATCGCAGAAACTTTATTTTATTGTTACAATGATTCTCTACTTCACTTTGAAATTCTTTGAACTTTTCAATTGTTTCAGACTTGTGTTCCAGTATGTAGATATACCCATATCTGCTCAAATAATCTGTGAAGGTCAGAAAATAACGATACCCGCCGCGAGCCTCAACAATCATCGGATCGCATACATCAGTATGTATTATTTCCAATAAGTCAGTTGCTCACTCCATTGTTCTAGAGAACGGAGTCTTAGTCATCTTGCCCATGAGGCATGGTTCGCAAGAATGAAGTGATTCCAAAAGCCCATCAGCGTGGAGTTTCTTCATGCGCTTTGCACCAATATGACCTAAACGGCAGTGCCACAAATATGTTGCACTATCATTATCAACTTTGCATCTTTTGGCATCAATATTATGAAATATGTGTATCACTACGATCGAGATTCAGTAAACCATTCACCTTGGGTGTATGACCTCGGAAGGTATTATTCATGTAAACATAATAACAATTATTCTTTGACTTAAATGAATAACCGTATTGCAATAAACATGATCCAATCATATTATGCTCAACGCGAACACCAAATAACATTTATTTTAGGTCCAACACTAATCCCAAAGGTAAAGGGAGTGTGCGATGGTGATCTTATCAACCTTGGAATCACTTCCAATCACACATTGTCACCTTGCCCTCAACTAGTCTTTGTTCATTTTGTAACTCCTGTTTTGAGTTACTAATCATAGCAACCGAACCAGTATCAAATACCCAAGGGCTACTATGAACACTAGTAAAGTACACATCAATAACATGTATATCATATATACTTTTGTTCACGTTTCCATCCTTCTTATCTGACAAGTATTTGGGGCAGTTCCGCTTCCAATGACCATTTCCTTCACAGTAGAAGCACTCAGTTTCAGGCTTGGGTCTAGCTTTGGGCTTCTTCATGGGAGTGGTGTTGGAGATATGCCCTAGAGGCAATCATGTATGATGATATTTCCTATGTGTTTATGAATAAAGATATTCCTTGGACATTATCAATGATGTGTATCAACAAGTACGTGACTTGTTTGTGGGACTATGCATTGTATGATGATTGTCCTAAAAGGTCCCTGGTCGAAAGGGCTATGTGGACGTGCAGCCGACTAGACTAGCATATGGCATGGTCGATGGCTTGGTCTCACTAGCCATGGAGCATTGGATGCTAACCGAATAATATGGACTCGTAAGGATCTGGTTGGATTCGACGTAGTCGGATCCGAGTTGAGATAAGGTCCGAGTCGGACAGACCCAACTATGAGACGAAGTGATATGTCATCTGTGAGTCTCTAGTACAACATACGTTCTATGTCCTAAGACCTGAGCTGGTGCATGTACTCAGGATGGTGACAGACTTGCTTTGGGCCAACCAAACGCTAGTCCATTTCGGGCTTGTCCAGACCCATGCTGCGAGACATGGTCGAGCAAGATGGGATTTGCCCCTCCGGTCAGGAGAGATATACTCTGGGCCCCTCGTGTGATCCGACCAAGATAAGCATGCCCATGCGACAAGGATTATGAGATAATCTAGTTTGTGATCGGCATCACTGGAACGAGAAAGAGGTCGGGCTAGCACAAGGATGACATGCTTGCCTTAAGCCCGACAACATATATCGTCTGGCAAAAGGAATGGAAGTATGATGTACATGTTCACCTAACCAGCTTCATAGTCTGCTTGGGTGTTCGGCATGCCTTGCTAGGGGCCTCTACCAACCGTGCAGTTCGGAGGTGATCTGAACTGCGACCAAGCCGACTTGAACCTAAGGGGTCGCGTGCTTAAGGGAAGGAACCTACGAGGTCGGATCCGAGGTGGTCGGATGTGATCCGAGCTATGTTCGGATTCTTGCTGAGTAGACTTATGGGCTTTAGGGTCCGTGCGAGGCTCAAGTGTTGAGCCCTCGATAGACGCCTATATAAAGTGGGGGTGCGGCACACTCATGCGATTGATCGCTTCGGTGCTGTCACTAGGGTTTGCATGTGTTGCGAATAGACACCTCCAGTCACCGCCGGTTGTGTGATCGGACCTAGCAGTCCGTCGCACGACGTTCCTCCTACACGCACGGATACCGTTGGAGGTGGTGCACTTGCGCCGCTCCGGCGAACCTGTACGTGGGAACCGACGACCGACTGTTCGAGGGAGATCGCACGAGGAGGAGACGATCCACGCAGACGCACTGCCCCAACTCTTCTTCTGCTGCACAGCACTGCTCGTCTAGTGGTAACGATCTGTGCTCCATCTCCGGTAGCATGTTCTTGGTTATTTTACGCGTAGGAAAATTTTAATTTGCAGCGACGCACCCTATCATAGAAACCCAACAGTGGTATCAGAGCCTCTGTTATAGGATTTGAATTTGGATCGTATGCATATTAGATATGTGGAGGCGATAGATGAGGTCTGTTGTCGTTGATGAGATCGGCTGTGTGCATGGTTGATGAGATCAACTGCACATGAGGATTGATGTGGCTATGTTTTCTAATGATCGGAGTCGATGAGGTCGTGACACAACCTACCCCTATCGGTCGGTATTCGCCATCGGGGTTAACAGTGAAACGTAAATCTGAATCGGACTCGCGATGATTGATAAGATCGGTCAGATCGGAAAATTCGGTGTGATCGGAGTTCAGATGTGATCTGTGATTTACGAAAACATCGGGCACTAACCGCACCCGCCGAGGGGCGCTGCCCCTTCGAAGACTGCCCGCTAACCGGCTAGCGGGACCGTCATGTGCATAGCGCCTTGTATTTCGTACACGATCACTCAAACTGGTAGAATACGAGTAATTTTGTTTTGCAGGTTTGTTGTGAATAGTATGGCTCATGTGTATGTGATGCATGTGTGTAATTTATACATGGTCTACGTGTCATGTTTGTCAGCCAGCAGGAGCCAAAGTGCTGCCATTATATTGTATAACGACCTGCGTGTCGACTTGTGATTCTATGTAAAATTTATTACTAGTTGTAGTAGTTGGATAATAGAGATCAGGTTGGTGGCTTGGCATCCCGGCATGACAAAAAAGAAGGAGTTCCTAGACGGTCATCGGAGTCAGAGCCGACCTGGAAGAACTGTGATGAAGGAGCCATACTATTTCACAATATATGTTTTATTTGTGATTGTTATGCTTCTTGTTTTCTATGCATGTTAGAATGATAGAAAGATCCCTCGATAATATCAAGAAATTTGCCATTCCCGATGTTGCACCTTCGCACGTCAAGTACGTCTAGTAGTGGGCTCATAAAATTGGGGTACTGCTAGGTGTCCTTGAACTGAAGGGTTCGTGTCAGACACGGACATGCACTGCATCAGGTTAACTTGACAAGGCTATCAAAACGTTTTTGGGCCCTCTGGCAAAGAAGGTTGGGGCCGGGGTATGAGATACCTTCCCGACAGACAGGAGTCATATAGAGATATGATTAGCAAGGATTTTCTTACGGGATAGGCATGTTGTCTAGCAGTGATGCTAAAGCTCACTAGTCGCATGTGCTAGTCTGTAACACCCACAATGCGGCGATATCTCCCACGTGTCGGGGCATGACTTAGAGGCATAGCTGCATGGTACGTTTGTCGCAAGAGGGTTAATCTTCACACAATCCCATGTACTGAATAAGAAAGGGATAAAGAGTTGGCTTACAATCGCCACTTTACACAACACAACGAACACGATCTTCATCGAGCTGCCACTTGAGCTCGGTTGAGTCACCTGCACTGGTATCCTCGGCCCCTGAAGCTGTTTGGAAGTATCTTTGAGCCACGAGGACTTAGCAATCTCACACCCGTGAGATCAAGACTATTTAAGCTTATGGGTAGGAAATGGTAGTGAGGTGGAGCTGCAGCAAGCACTAAGCATATATGGTGGCTAACATACGCAAATAAGAGCGAGAAGAGAAGCAATGCAACGGTCGTGAACTAGAAGTGATCAAGAAGTGATCCTGAAACTACTTACGTTCAAGCATAACACAAGAACTGTGTTCACTTCCCGGACTCCACCGAGAAGAGACCATCACGGCTACACACGCGGTTGATGCATTTTAATTAAGTTAAGTTTCAAGTTCTCTACAACTCGACATTAACAAATTCCCATCTGCCCATAACCATGGGCACGGATTTCGGAAGTTCAAAACCCTGCAGGGGTGTCCCAACTTAGCCCATCATAAGCTCTCACGGTCAATGAAGGATATTCCTTCTCCCGAGAAGACCCGATCAGACTCGGAATCCCGGTTACAAGACATTTCGACAATGGTAAAACAAGACCAGCAAGACCGCCTGATGCACCGACATCCCGATAGGAGCAGCACATATCTCGTTCTCAGGGCAACATCGGATGAGACAAGCTACGAGTAAAACCAGACCTCGAGTTTCCTCGAGGTGGCCCCGTAGGCGGCTCAGTTCAGACCTACACTTAGAGAAGCACTGGCCCGGGGGGTTAAAATAAAGATGACCCTCGGGAGCGCGACTCCCAAGGGAAAAGTAGGTGGTGGTGAGGCAAATGGTAAAACTAAGGTTGGGCCTTGCTGGAGGAGTTTTATTCAAAGCGAACTGTCAAGGGGTCCCCATAACACCCAACTGTGTAACGAACGCAAAATCAAGGAACATAACACCGGTATGATGGAAACTAGGGCGGCAAGAGTGGAACAAAGCACCAGTCATAAGGCCAAGCCTTCCACCCTTTACCAAGTATATAGATGCATTAATTAAATAAGAGATATTGTGATATCCCAACATATCCATGTTCCAACATGGAACAAACTTCAGCTTCACCTGCAACTAACAGCGATATAAGAGGGGCTGAGCAAAACGGTAACATAGCAAAACAACGGTTTGCTAGGAAAGGTGGGTTAGAGGCTTGTCATGGCAATATGGGAGGCATGATATAGCAAATGGTAGGTATCGCGGCATAGCAATAGAGCGAACAACTAGCAAGCAAAGATAGAAGTAATTTCGAGGGTATGGTCATCTTGCCTGAGATCCTGCAAGGAAGAAGAACAAGTCCATGAAGAAGAAAAACGGACGTAGTCGAACGGATCCTCACAAACGCGACGTTATCGGAACTAACTCAAAGAAGCAACACTAGAAAGAAGCAAACAACATAGTAAACAACCACCAAATAAGCATGGCATGATGCACAACCAAGTATGATGCATGTCCAATTTAATGAAGCATGGCATGGCAAAGTGCACAAGCAATCCTACAAATTAAGTGGAGCTCAATATGCAACGAGTTGCATATTGATGGAACACCGTGTGACTCATTTAGTTCTCTCTCGTTTAGGTACCCAACAATATTAAATGTTATTAAACATGGCAAGAGGTGAAGCATAAGAAAACTACCTATCTAGGCAAGTTTAAATGAGGCCGGAACAACAAACAACAAGTCCGGAAACTCCTCATGTGCATATATTAGGTTTGATACTATTCTACCCTATACACAATTTTAGAGTTGTTAAAAATGCAAAGTAATGCCACCATGTTAAACTAGGCATTTTCTACCCCATTTACATATAAAGTTTGTTAAGTTCGCAGCTACGGTTATTTAGTTATGAATTAAATCATTTTAGCATGGCATTTAAGCAAAATTAGACAAACAGCATTTTAAACATTTCAAACATGCATGGAAGTTGGATATTATGAAACTAGATGAAATTCTAGTCATATTACATATTAAGTTTGTTTAATTTGGATGCGGGGTTTGAGAGTTATTAAATGCATGAAGTTTAAGGGCTATACTGTAAAACTGACATCTCTGGATAAATAGGAAAAACCTTCAGAACTAAAAAAACGTAATGGGCCGAATCCGAGGGTGGCCCAACAGCACAGGGGGGTTGGCAGCTGCTCACCACTGGGCCTTGGCCCAACTGGTGGAGAGGGAAGGCCTGCAGGGGGCGCGCAGCTAGGCCTGCTAGCCCTGCGCTCGGTCAACGCGCGAGCGAGACGAGCAGACGAGTAGCTGCTGTTCTCATTCCTGAAGAAACAGACACAGGACCAGAACCATGGCAAAGGAGAAGACAACGGAAGGGGTCCTGGCGACGGGGTCGACGGGAACCGACCGGAGCGTGGCGGATTCGGCGGATGAGCGGCGGAGCAGAGGAGATCCGGTCTAGAACAGGTCCGGACACGAACTTGGACGGTGACTTGATGAACTGAAGGAGGCGGACGCCCTGGATCCTGTAGGTTGCGGGGGTCAGCGAGGTGAACAGATCCGGGGAAGGAAGAGTGCAAGGAAAGAGAGGGACGTGTCGGCGACCTGCTTGGGCGACGACGATGGCTAGGTCCGGCGGCGTTAGAAGTTGTGGTCGTCGTTCTTGACGCGGCAGGGGAAGCTAGAGCGAGACCCCACGAGGAAGATGGCCCACAGGCTCGCGGGAGGTGCTCGTCTCCTTGGGTCGACGAGGAGAGCGAGGAGGCTCCCGGTGGCTGGATGGATTTGTGGGTGGCAGCGAGTGGAGACCGAGGGAATTGGGCGTGGCTGCGCTGGTTGGGGATGGATCCCAAAGGAAGTAGGAGGCTGGCGCTCGGTGGTGGTTGGGAGAGGGGATCGAGGGAGATCGGTGAGGGGATCCCCATTGCGATTTGGAAGGTAGCGGCGGGGAAATGGGACAAGCCCCTAGAAGTTAGGGTTTTGTCTCAATTTAGACTAGGGAGTTTTTATATAAGGAAAGAGGGAGAGTTTAGGGTAGATTCGGACCCTCTGATCAAAATCGGATGGTTCAAGAAAAACTAGGTTAGGAAGTCCAAATAAGAAAACGGTGATATTTTGTAGATGTTTGGGGATGTTCCGGACCCAACGGTGATGACTATCCGGGTCGGGTTCGGGACAGTTTTTGGACGCGCGCGAGGAGGGCCGCGGGCTGACGAGAGAGGTTAGGTTGGGCCTGGCGGTGAGTGGTGGTGGGCTGTGCAGAAAGCCTTGGGCTGAGAGAAGAGAAGAGAGAGACCCGGCGACTGTTTTCAGAGACCGAAAACGTCCGATGTTTGACCGGCTATACTGCAGCTATAGTTATCCGTTGGGGCGTCAAACGGACTCTGAATGCGATGAAACTTGGTAGGCGGTCTACTAACAACATAACAACACCGCATTCCAACTTTCAACCCATTCCAAGAACATTTTCCGGCCACTTATAAAAATACTAATTCGGACATGCCGCGAGCGCGTGCAAGTGTGTCTGGGCTCAGAACGAACAACAGAAGGAACTGGGAGACCCGGACAAATGCAAGTTTTGAAAACATGATGATGCAATGCACATGATGACATGACAAGATGCAACACGCTAGCGAATGACATGGCAACAACGTCGAATAACTGGGAGCCACCTGGTGCAATGGTCTCGGGGCGTCACATAGTCGGATCCTGAATCACTGAGAGTTTGCGGAGGGATGCCGACTTCAGTGGGAGTATTTCTGATTAGGCTTGAATAACTCTACATAAACACATTTTTAGTGATTGCATATTTTCTGTTGTAGATCAATGGCATCACCTGCTCAACCCAACTTTGCATGGAAATCAATTCTGGAAAAGGATAAAGTGAATGGAACAAACTTTACCACCTGGTATAGAAATCTGAGAATTGTTCTCAAGCAAGATAAAAAAGGAACAAGTTCTAGAGGATCCACTTCCAAAGGAACCTGCCGATAATGCTAGTGCCACAGCTAAGAATGCCTACCAGAAACTCATTGATGAATCAACGGAGATCAGATGTCTGATGCTGGCTTGTATGGAGCCCAATTTGCAATAGCATTTCAAAAATGTTGAGGCATATGATATGATCGAGAGTCTCAGGAGCATGTTTCAGACATAGGCTAGGACCGAAAGGTTCAATTTCTGGCGATCCTTAATGGATTGCAAGATGAAGGAAGGCGATCCACTGAGCCCACATGTGATCAAGATGATCGGATATGTGCAAGCTTTGGATCGTTTGGGCTTCCCACTCTTGGATGAGCTGGCTACTGATGCAGTTCTGGGTTCTCTTCCGCCCAACTATGGGACGTTCATCTCGAACTATCATATGCATGGCATGGATAAGAAGCTCAGTGAATTGCATGGGATCCTCAAAGTGGTAGAGCGGGATATTAAGAAAGGCACACATCAAGTGTTGATGGTGCATAAATCGGCTAAGTTCAAGAAGAGTTGGTCCAAGAAAAAGGCTAAGGAAAAGGGCACGGAGATGGTAACCTCTGTCGCTGCGCCGAAGTCTGGACAGGACTCAAAGACTATTTGCTATCATTGCAAGGAGACCTGTCACTGGAAGAGGAACTATAGCAAGTGGCTTGTAGAGCATGGCAAGAAGGTCGGGAATGCAAAGGTACACTTGTTTCATATGTTATAGACATTTACCTTGCTGACATACCTAGTAGCTCTTGGGTATTTGATACCGGATCGGTTGTTCATATTTGCAACTCGATGCAGGGTCTGGTAAGAACTAGTCGTGTGGCACAAGGGGAGATTGACATCAGGGTCGGCAACAAAGCAAGAGTTGCTGCGTTGGAGGTCGGCACGATGCAGCTCCAGCTTCCTTTTGGATTTATTTTGGAATTGAATAATTGTTATTACATTCCCGCACTTAGTCGGAACATTATTTCTGCCTCATGCTTGATGAGTTAGGGTTATGAATTCAATTTAAAGGACAATGGTTGTTCATTTTATTTGAATGGAATGTTCCACAGCTATGCACCCATTGTTGATGGGCTATTTATATTGAATCTGGAACAGGAACCGATCTATAACGTGAATGTCAAGAGGCATAAGCCTGATGAGATAAATTCGACATACTTCTGGCATTGCCGGCTTGGACACATTAGTCTGAAACACATGAAGAAGCTCCATGATGATGGGCTCCTAACTTCGTCCAACTTTGAGTCATTCAAGACATGTGAATCATGCTTGCTCGGCAAGATGACTAAGTCTCCTTTCGCAAAGAGTTGCGAGAGGGAATCCGAGCTATTGGAACTTATAGATAGTGATGTGTGTGGTCCAATGAGCACAACTGCCAGAGGTGGCTATCAGTACTTCGTGACTTTTACCGACGACTTGAGTAGATATGGACATATCTATTTGATGAGGCACAAGTCGGAAACTTTTGAAAAGTTCAAAGAGTTGCAGAATGAGGTTGAGAATCAGCTTGGCAAGACTATAAAACTTCTATGATCTGATCGTGGAGGTGAGTACATGAGCCAGGAGTTTGATGATCATTTAAAAAGCCGAGGTATAATACCTCAGCTCACACCTCTGGGTACGCCACAGAGAAATGGTGTATCAAAACGGAGGAATCGTACCTTGTTGGACATGGTTCGATCTATGATGAGCAAATTAGATTTACCCTTGTCATTCTGGGGATACGCTCTAGAAACTGCAGTTTTCACACTTAACAGGGTGCCATCAAAATCCGTAGATAAGACACCACATGAGATGAGGACCGAGAAGACTCCCAGTTTGTCTTTTCTAAAGATGTGGGGTTGTGAAGCATTTGTCAAGTGACTTATGTCAGACAAGCTTACACCCAAGTCGGATAAATGCATATTCGTGGGATATTCGATGGAAACCTTGGCATATAGATTCTACAACCGGGAAGAGAACAAAGTGTTTGTTGCTCGGAACGGGGTTTTCCTTGAGAAAGAGTTTCTTAGTCGGGAGGCCAGTGGGAGGACGGTCTGACTCGAAGAAATTCGAGTACCACTCGGGGATGGCTCGGCGGGTGATGAGATCATACCGGAGTCAGCCAGGGAACCCATAGTGGAAGCGGCACCGGAACCACGGAGGTCGGAAAGATTGCACCGAGTGCGTGATGTATTGTTGATAGAAAGCGACGAGCCGGCCACGTATGCGGAAGCAATGGTGAGCCCGGATTCTGAGGCATGGCAAGACGCCATGAGATCCGAGTTAAAGTCCATGGCTGAAAATCAAGTCTGGGACTTGGTTGATCCGCCGCCTGGCATAAAGACCTTTGGCTGCAAATGGGTCTTTAAGAAGAAAACAGATGTGGATGGAAATGTTCAGATCCACAAAGCTCAGCTTGTCGCTAAAGGTTATGGACAAGTTCAAGGAATTGACTACAAGGAGACTTACTTGCCGGTAGCGAAGCTCAAGTCGGTGAGGATCGTACTAGCTATAGCTGCATATTTCGATTACGAGATATGGCAGATGGATATCAAAACGGCTTTCCTTCACGGAAATTTAATCGAGGACGTGTATGTGATACAGCCCGAGGGTTTTGTTGATCCGATTAGCACTAGTAAAGTATGCAAGCTCAAGAGATCCATTTATGGGTTGAGGCAAGCATCTCAGAGTTGGAACATTTGTTTTGATGAGGTCATCACTGGTCTCGGTTCCATCAAAAGCGATGAAGACGCTTGTTTATACAAGCAGTTAAGTGGGAGCTCGATTGTGTTTTTGATCTTGTATGTGGATGACATACTACTGATCGGAAATGATGTTTCGATGCTGCACTCGATCAAGGAATCATTGAATGGCAAGTTTTCAATGAAGGACCTTGGTGAGGCAGTTTACATTTTAGGCATCAAGATCTATAGAGATAGACCGAGGAGGCTGCTCGGCTTGAGCCAAAGCACGTGCATAGATAAAGTGTTGAAGCGGTTCAACATGAGTGAGGCCAAGAAAGGGTTCTTACATGTCTCACATGGTATAAGGCTAAGCGAGACTCAGAGTCCTTCGACATTTGATGAGCGAAGTAGGATGAGTCGGATTCCGTATGCCTCCGCAATTGGATCCATCATGTATGCCATGATATGTACACAGCCTGATGTTGCTTTTGCAATAAGCCGAACAAGTAGATACCAGGCCAACCCTGGTGAGAGTCACTGGGCAGCGGTAAATACTATTTTGAAGTACCTGAAAAGGACTAAAGAGATGTTCCTAGTTTATGGAGGTGAGGAAAATCTCGTCGTAAGGGGTTACGCCGATGCTAGTTCCCAAACCGACAGAGATGGTTGTCGATCACAGTCCGGATTCGTGTATGTAATGAACGGAGGAGCAGTGAGCTGGATGAGTTCCAAGCAAGATACGGTGGCCGATTCTACTACAGAAGACGAATACATTGCGGCTTATGAAGCTGCAAAGGAAGGTGTTTGGATCCGGAACTTTCTGGATGATCTTGATATTTTCCCAGCCTCGGTAAAACCGTTGGACCTTTATTGTGATAATTCTGGTGCCATCGCACAAGCCAAGGAGCCGAGGGATCACCACAAGACTAGGCACATAGATCGGAAATATCACCTGATATGAAAGATCGTAAAGAATGGTGATGTTGAGTTATGTAAAATTCACACGGATGCAAATGTTGTAGATCCGTTGACTAAGCCGCTTCCACAATCCAAGCATGAGGGGCACGTTAGAGCTATGGGCATTCGATGTCTATTTGATTGACTCTAGTGCAAGTGGGAGACTTTGGGAGATATGCCCTAGAGGCAATCATGTATGATGATATTTCCTATGTGTTTATGGATAAAGATAGTCCTTGGACATTATCAATGATGTGTATCAGCAAGTACGTGACTTGTTTGTGGGACCATGTTGTAACACCCCGGATGTAACTTTCCTAATTTCCACTCCAACTCTGTCGTTTCCGGCGTTAAGTTATATTTATTTCCTCGGGTTTAGGTTTTGTCTCCGTGTGTTGTTGTCGTTGTCATGCATCTCATATCATGTCATCATGTGCATTGCATCTGCATATGTGTTCGTATCATGCATTCGAGCATTTTCCCCGTTGTCCATTTTGCATTCCGGCGCTTCATTCTCCTCCGGTGGTCATTTCTAGCTTTCTTTCATGTGTGGGGATTAAAAATTTCTGGATTGGACAGAGACTTGCCAAGCGGCCTTGGTTTACTACCGGTAGACCGCCTGACAAGTTTCGTATCATTTGGACTTCGTTTGATACTCCAACGGTTAACCGAGGGACCGAAAAGGCCTCGTGTGTGTTGCAGCCCAACACCCCTCCAATTTGGCCCAAAACCCACCAAACTCTGCTCCATCATCTAGAGCGTTCGATCACGATCGCGTGGCCGAACACTGCACCTCATTTGGACTCTCCTAGCTCCCTCTACCTATAAAACTAGCCCCTCCTCCGAAAATCCGGATCCCCCTCAACTGAAACCCTAGAAATCACCCCCGCACCGGCCGGACACGTCCGAATCCGGCCGGACGCGTCCGCTCCGCCCCGCCGCTGCCACGTGGCACACCACCGTTGGCTGCCGTCGCCGCCGCCGAAGCCCGCCGCGGCCCGCGGGAGGCCCTCCCGACCCACGCGCCGCCGCCGCCCGGCTCCCTCCCCCGCGCCTCGACCCTGCCGCCTTCGCTCACTGCGCCGCCGCCTCGCCATCGCCGGCGTCCGCCTCGGCCTGCGCCGCGCCGCCCCAACGCCCGCGGCGCCGCTCGCCGCCTCCGCCGCGCTCCGGCCGCCGCCCCGACGAGCTCCGCCACCCCGGCGACCTCTCCGGCCTCGCCTCGCCCTCGCCGGCCGCCGGCGACCTCGGATCCTCCGGCCGTGAACAGTGCAGCGCGCCCCGATCCAGATCCGCTACAGTGAAACCCTAGGTGGTCTCTTTTTCTCTAAGTCCCAAAATTGCAGATCCATATGCTCCTGTTCATGGCTCCGTAACTTTGCATCCGTAGCTCCGTTTTGAGTATATAGCATAGCAAAATGTTCATCTCAGCGAGTACATAATTTCATTCCATTGCATCATTTTCATTTGAGCTAATCTTGATGCCCGAAATGCTGTTAGAAGAGGGCTACTTGAGTTAATTGTCAGATCTGCTACTCCATTTAGGTTTTTGTCATTTTTGCCATCATTAATGTGTGCATGCTATGCCCATGAGTTCTACATATGTTTGGTTAAGGATTTTGTCATCTTTCCAGAGGTGCAACCCATGTATTTTTTTGATGTGTGTGGTGTCTTGTGCAAGCTTGCAAAGTGGTGTACTTGTTAATTCTGTTTTCAGGGACTTAGCAATTCCACTAAGTCATTGATCTGTTTAGCTCATGATGCCATATGTTCATGTTGTTTCCTAGTGATTCGTGCCTCTTTTGAGGATGATCAGTAAGGATGTTTTGTTAATCTTGTAGTGCTCTATTCATCCATGTCTTTGTTTGCAATTATGGAGCACCCTAGCTTGAGTCAATCGAGCTCTACTTTTGCTACTTTGTGAATCTGGGCAGATTGTCAACTTGTTTGCAATTTTGCCGATGATGTTGTAGTTGATCCGTGCATGCTATGCTATTGTTCTTGCCATGTCTAGCTTGAATTTTGTGCCTTATTGATGGGTGTATGCTTATATTGCCATGACTTGCACCGCAGTGAGTGCATCGAGCTCGTAAACATGCCTACTTGATATCTGTTTTCAGCATGTTCCAGTTTTCACCAAGTCTGAAAACTGATTATGTTTTTGCTATGTTCACATGCTTGCAATTGTATTTTCTGATCCCTTTTGGCTCAAGGTCACTAACAGACTTTTGTTAAGATCTTTGAGTAGCTCCATGCCATGTTTTACTTTGCCATGTTCAGATCCTTTAGCATGCAGTTTTGTTGCTCCGAAGAGGGCTACCTGATCTGAAATTCCAGACAAGTGTTAATTTCACTAAGTCTGAGATCTGTTTGTCATATGCATTTTTGCCATGCTTGTTTGAACCTGTTAATGGATGAATTGGCCCTAGCTTAGTGCTAGACTTTTGTTAAGCATCTTGAATGCATACCTCCCATGTATTTTTTTGTCATGTTTGGGTGTTGTAGCATGTTCATCTCATTGCATTTAGATGCCTACTTGCTGTAAATCGCAGACCGGTGTCATTTTTGAATCGCTTGCCATTTCCAAACCGTAACTCCGATTTCGGTGTTCTTTATATCGTTTTCAAGCGATTTCATCTCATCTTTCCAGTGGCACACTTGGATTTCCATGTTGTGGCCAGGTTCTTGCATTTCCTGTCATATCTTGCATTTTGCATCCCGCATCGCATCCCGCATAGCATATCATCTTTGCATTGTGTTGTTTGAGTTTGCACGTGGTTGATTGTGCCCTTGTTGCTTGTTTGTCTTGTTTGGGTAGAGCCAGGAGACGAGTTCACTAACGAGGAGCCCGTTGAGTTTGCTTTCGAGGATCCAGTCAACTCTGACAACTGTGCAGGCAAGATGATCATACCCTCGAAATCACTACTATCTTTGCTATGCTAGTCTGCTCGCTCTTTTGCTATGCCAATGCTATGATGCCTACCATTTGCTTTCAAGCCTCCCAAATTGCCATGTCAAACCTCTAATCCACCTTGTCCTAGCAAACCATTGATTGGCTATGTTACCGCTTGCTCAGCCCCTCTTATAGCGTTGCTAGTTGCAGGTGAAGTTTGGAGTCCGTTCCTTGTTGGAACATTTCTTTATTTGTTGGGATATCATTATATTATCTTGTTATCTTAATGCATCTACATACTTGGTAAAGGTGGAAGGCTTGGCCTCTCGCCTAGTGTTTTGTTCCACTCTTGCCGCCCTAGTTTCCGTCATATCGGTGTTATGTTCCCGGATTTTGCGTTCCTTACGAGGTTCGGTTATAATGGGAACCCCTTGATAGTTCGCCTTGATTAAAGCTTTTCCAGCAATGCCCAACCTTGGTTTTACCATTCGCCACCTAGCCTCTTTTTCCCTTGGGTTTCCGGAGCCCAAGGGTCATCTTATTTTAACCCCCCCCCGGGGCCAGTGCTCCCTCTGAGTGTTGGTCCGAACCGGGCAGCCTGCGGGGCCACCTCAGGAAACTCGAGGGTTGGTTTTACTCGTAGCTTGACCTATCTGAGTGTGCCCTGAGAACGAGATATGTGCAGCTCCTATCGGGATTTGTCAGCACATTTGGGCGGTGTTGCTGGTCTTGTTTTAACCTGCCGAAGTGTCTTGAGTAACCGAGATATCGAGTCTGATCGGAACGTCTTGGGAGGAGGTCTATTCCTTCGTTGACCGTGAGAGCTTGTCATGGGCTAAGTTGGGACTCCCCTACAGGGATTTGAACTTTCGAAAGCCGTGCCCGCGGTTATGGGCAGATGGGAATTTGTTAATGTCTAGTTGTAGATAACTTGAACCTTAATTTAATTAAAATGAATCAACTAAGTGTGTTACCGTGATGGCCTCTTCTTGGCGGAGTCCGGGAAGTGGACACGGTGTTGGAGTAATGTTCACGCAGGTTGCTCTCTAGTTTCTCGCTCGTGCTTTGCCTCCTCTTCTCGCTCTCTTTTGCGAATAAGTTAGCCACCATACTTGCTAGTCGCTTGCTACAGCTCCACCTATATTTACCTTGCCATACCTATAAGCTTAAATAGTCTTGATCGCGAGGGTGCGAGATTGCTGAGTCCCTGAGGCTCACAAATTACTATTACACCAAATGCAGGGCCTGATGATTCCGCTCCAGGAGACACGTATGAGCTCAAGTGGGAGTTCGACGAAGACTCTCAACGATACTATGTTTCCTTTCCCGATGATCAGTAGTGGTGCCCAGTTGGGGGTGGTTGGGACCGTGTCGCATGTTGTGTTATCTTTTATTTTGGTGCCGTAGTCGGGCCATGAGTGTTTGGATGATGTAATGTTATTTATGTACTTGATTGACGTGGCGAGTGTAAGCCAACTATGTTATCTCCCCTTTTATTATCATATTACATGGGATGTTGTGAAGATTGCCTAACTTGCGACATATGCCTTCAATGCGATTATGCCTCCAAGTCGTGCCTCGACACGTGGGAGATATAGTCGCATCGAGGGTGTTACAAGTTGGTATCAGAGCCTTCCCCGACCTTAGGAGCCCCATTGCTTGATCGTTATTAGCGGCCGAGTTGTGTCTAGAAAAAAATGTTTTGAGTCATTTAGGAATTATATATCGGAGAGTTTAGGAATTCTTTTTACTTCCCAGTCTCCTCATCGCTCTGGTAAGGCATCCTGACGTAGAGTTTTGACTCTTCTCTTCTCAAATTTCACTAAAAAAATTTAGGATCACGCGGGTATCTTGGAATCGTTCCGATGGTTTTATGATGAGAACATTGTCTTGGTGCCTCCTGTCAGGGGTTTTGTCGAAGTGTCCTGGGGAGTTGAGCTCTAAGGTGTTGTCATCATAATTTTATCGTTGCAGTTCTGAAATACCTGAGTCTAGTACGCCGACATCGAAAATCTCTTTTATGCAGTTCGTTGGTGAGATAACCTCGATGCCACCCAGTACTGGGGTGGGAGTTCGGGAGTATCGCCATAACTTGTATAACGGATGCTTTTCGAAGGTCGAGGTAGATGGTTTCCGAAGGTTTCTTGGTTATGTGTTGAAGGATGGATACAGCTGGATGTAGGATTTGCTAGTTTGGGTGAGATATTATGCTTCCCCTGTATCCCCAACACCTGATTGCATAACCGGAAAGGTTCGGGAGTTTCATAGGTGGGAATTCTAGTAGCTCTAGTTCTTCTTCCACGGATATTGGTTTGAGATTGGGATTTCTTACCGATTATTCGTTCTTGATCCGTACCTTGTTGATTTATTTATCTACCTTAATTCTACGTGGCTTCTCAATTTATGGATATGTGACCATTTCAAGAGGAATGCATTCATTCATTTTGTTCGGATGTGAAGACTATATGTTGCAATTTTCATTCTATTGGATTCAGCTTCAATATTTGTCTGTCAATGTGCTAATGGTGGTCAACCTCTTTAGGATGGCTCCTCCAACGCGCACGACTCCAAATCCTGATCCGCCACCACCTCCACCTCCTCCAGAGGCATGGCAAGCTGTGATGGCCGCAACCAATGCAAACACACAGTTGATCATGAAAATTCTTCAAGAGCGCAATCAAGGAAACCAAGGGAATCAAGGCAGCAATCAGAATCACTTTGCTACACTCAACCAGTTCCTTGCTAACGGGCCAAAGACTTTCAGCAATTGTGTTGAGGCAACCGATGCTGATGATTGGCTTGTGGATCTGTGCAAGCATTTCGAGTGCAGTAACGTCAGGCCTGAGGACTTTGTCAAGTTCGCTTCCTTCCAACTCAAAGATCAAGCTGCAGAATGGTTCCAGCAGTACAAGGATTTCAGAGGTGGACGTGTTATCACTTGGGATGATTTCCGTCGAGATTTCCGAGCTCATCATATTCCGCAGAGGGTGGTTGAAAGCAAGCGTGAGGAATTCCGCAATCTGAAGCAAGGCTCTTTGTCTGTCTATGACTACAACAAGTTGTTCCAGAAGCTTGCCCGCTTTGCCAAGCAGGACGTGCCTGATGAGAAGAGCATGATATACCAGTTCAGTGGTGGACTCAGAGAAGATATTCAGCTCGCTCTTGTTCTCTTTGAGCCCTTGAGGTACGATGAGTTCTACAACATGGCACTGAAGCAAGAGGATGCTCAGTTGAGGTGTGATGCTTCTAGGAAGCGAGTCAGAGATGTTACTCCTTCTTCCTCTACTCAAGTGGCCAAGCAGCAGAAGTTTTGGCTTCCTCCTCCTCCGTTCCGTTAGCCGTATCAGCAGAAGAGCAAAGGTGGCAGTGGTTCTTCCCACCCACCCAACACTGGCTTTCAGAACAAGACTTCGTCTCAAGCTCCAAGATCGAGTGCTCCGTATCACCGTCCGCTTTCAGAGGTCACGTGCAACAAGTGCCAACAGAAGGGTCACTATGCCAACAAGTGTCTCAACCAGAGGCGTCTTCCTCCTCCTCCTCCTGTCAGATCGGCAAGTACAGCTGTGGTCAAGCATAACCCCAAGCATGCCAAGGTCAATTTGATGAATGCAGCCCAGGCAGAGGACTCGTCAGATGTGATCATGGGTAACCTTCCTGTTAACGATATTCCTGCAAGAGTTCTTTTTGACACTGGTGCATCGCATTGTTTCATGTTAAAGCCATTTTTTACCAAGCATGAGTTCGTTTCTTCTCATTTGGGTAAACAAATGGATATCGTTTCTCCTGGCAAACGTTTAAGTGCAAGTCTGGAGGTGCCAGATGTTACTATCACCTTGGGTGACTACAAGTTCCTTTCTTCCCCAATGGTTCTTGGTAACTCGGATATTGATCTTATTCTCAGAATGGATTGGCTTTCTAAGCACAAGGCTCAGCTTGATTGTGCAGCCAGGCAGATTCAATTGACTCATTCGTCTGAGGATGTAATTATCTTTGCCGCTCGTGATGATACCATCCGTCTGTTTTCTCTCAATGAAAGGGGTGAACTCGATGCCATCTCGCAAATTCTAGTCATTTGCGAATATCAAGACGTCTTTCCAGAAGAGCTTCCAGGAATGCCTCCGCACCGGCCAGTTGAATTCGTTATTGATCTTGAGCCTGGCACGGAACCTGTGTGCAAGCGTCCTTACAAGCTCAGGCCTAAAGAGTTGAAGGAGCTGAAGAAGCAACTCGATATTCAAGAGAAAATGGGTCTTATCTGGCCTAGTTCTTCTCCGTGGGGTTGTGGTGTTCTTTTTCTAAAGAAGAAGGATGGAACGGACCGACTTTGTGTTGATTACCGTCCAGTGAACAAGAAGACCATCAAGAACAAATACCCACTTCCCAACATCAATGAGCTGTTCGAACAACTCAAAGGTGCTTGAGTATTCTCCAAGCTTGATCTCTGTATGGGTTATCATCAGATTCGAATCCGTGAGCAAGATATTCCCAAGACGGCTTTCAGAACAAGCTTTGGTTCATATGAATACACTGTCATGTCTTTTGGCCTCGTCAACGCTCCTCCGACGTTCTCTCGCATGATGAACTTCATTTTCAATGCCTACACCAATGACTTCGTTTTGGTCTATCTCGACGACATCCTGGTTTTCTCGAAGAACAAGGAAGATCATGCCAAGCACTTGCGTTTGGTTCTTGATAAGCTCAGGGAACACAAGTTCTACGCCAAGTTCTCCAAGTGTGAATTTTGGCTTGATGAGGTTCTTTATCTTGGTCATATCATCTCTGCCAAGGGCATTGCCGTAAATCCTGAGAAGGTGTCTGCAATTGTGAATTGGGAACCTCCTCAGAACGTGAAGCAACTCCGCAGTTTTCTCGGTCTCGCAAGCTATTGCTGAAGATTCGTTGAAAACTTTTCTAAGATCGCGAAGCCTCTCTCTAATCTTCTCCAGAAGCACATCAAGTATGTTTGGTCTCTGGAGTGTGACATTGCTTTCAACACTTTGAAAGAGAAATTGATCACTGCTCCAGTTCTGACTCCGCCTGATGAATCCAAACCGTACGAGGTCTTTTGTGATGCCTCTCTCCAAGGTCTTGGCGCAGTATTGATGCAACAGAAGAAAGTTGTTGCTTATACATCTCGCCAGTTGAAGCCTAATGAGAAGAACTACCCCACTCATGATCTCAAGTTGGCGGCAGTTGTGCATGCTCTTTTGACTTGGAGACATCTTCTATTGGGAAGAAAAGTGGACATTTTCACTGATCACAAGAGTCTCAAGTACATCTTCACTCAGCCTAATCTCAACCTCAGGCAAACTCGATGGGTCGAAATGATTCAAGAGTATAATCCGAGTATCGAGTATACTCTAGGCAAGGCCAATGTGATTGCTGACGCTTTGAGCAGAAAAACTTATTGTAACAGTCTGATTCTCAAGCCTTATCAACCTGAGCTTTGTGAAGCTTTCTGCAAACTTAATCTGCAAGTTGTTCCTCAAGGTTTCCTCGACAACCTTCAAGTCTCTCCTACCTTGGAAGACCAGATTCACCAAGCCCAGCTTCTTGATGCTATGGTGAACAAGGTGAAGATTGGGATTGCCAAGAGTCAACCCAAGTACAAGTGCTACCGCCTTGATGACAAGGACACTATCTTCTTCGAGGATCGTATTGTTGTACCCAAAGGTGACCTCCGTAAAGTGATCATGAACGAGGCTCACAATTCTCTCCTCTCCATCCACCCTAGGAGCACGAAGATGTATCAGGACCTTAAGCAAGCTTATTGGTGGACTCGAATGAAGCGCGAGATCGCTCAATTCGTGAATGAATGTGATGTCTACAGAAGAGTGAAGGCAGAACACCAAAGGCCAGCAGGTCTCCTCCAACCTCTTGCCATTCCAGAATGGAAGTTTGACCACATTGAAATGGACTTCGTGACTGGGTTTCCAAAGTCCAAGCGTGGCAATGATGTTATATTCGTTGTCATCGACAAACTCACCAAAGTGGCTCACTTTCTGCCTATCAAAGAGTCGATCACTGCAGCTCAATTGGCGGAACTCTATACCTCTCGTATTGTCTCTCTGCACGGTATTCCACAAGTGATCTCTTCAGACCGTGGCAGCATCTTTACCTCAAAGTTTTGGAATTCTTTTCAGAAGGCCATGGGCACCAACATCCACTTCAGCACAGCTTTCCATCCTCAAACTAGCGGTCAAGTCGAGCGTGTCAACTAGATTCTTGAAGATATGCTCAGGGCTTGTGTGATCTCCTTCGGCATGAAGTGGGAGGATTGTCTTCCTTATGCTGAATTCTCCTACAACAACAGTTTTGAAGCAAGTTCGGGCAAGGCCCCATTTGAAATTCTGTATGGCAGGAAGTGTCGTACCCCTCTCAACTGGTCTGAAACCGGTGAACGTCAGCTTTTGGGTAATGACTTAATCATAGAGGCAGAAGAAATGTGCAAAGTCATTCGTGATAACCTCAAATCAGCCCAATCCCGCCAGAAGAGCTACTATGATAGTAAGCACCGTGATTTGGCTTTTGAGATCGGAGATCATGTTTACCTCCGCGTCTCTCCTATGAAAGGTACTCATCGCTTCGGTATCAAAGGGAAGCTTGCCCCCAGATACGTGGGACCTTTCAAGATTGTCAGCAAGAGAGGCGACCTCGCCTATCAACTCGAGCTTCCTTCAAACTTTGCAAATGTTCATGATGTGTTCCATGTCTCTCAGCTTAGAAAGTGCTTCAAGATGCCTGACCACACCGTCAACTTCGAGGACATTGAGCTCCAAGAAGATCTCTCTTATCGTGAGCACCCAGTTGCTATTCTTGAAGAGACTGAACGCAAGACTCGTAACAAGTCAATCAAATTTCTCAAAGTCAAGTGGTCACACCATTCTGAACGTGAAGCTACCTGGGAACACGAGGATCACCTCCGTTCTGAGTACCCGGCGTTCTTTCAGTCCTAGATCTCGGGACGAGATCCTTTCGTAGTTGTGGAGTGTTGTAACACCCCGGATGTAACTTTCCCAATTTGCACTCCAACTCTGCCGTTTCCGGCGTTAAGTTATATTTATTTCCTCGGGTTCGGGTTTTGTCTCCGTGTGTTGTTGTTGTCATGCATCTCATATTATGTCATCATGTGCATTGCATCTGCATACGTGTTCGTCTCATGCATTCGAGCATTTTCCCCGTTGTCCGTTTTGCATTCCGGCGCTTCGTTCTCCTCCGGTGGTCATTTCTAGCTTTCTTTCGTGTGTGGGGATTAAACATTTCCGGATTGGACCGAGACTTGCCAAGCGGCCTTGGTTTACTACCGGTAGATCGCCTGTCAAGTTTCGTATCATTTAGACTTCGTTTGATACTCCAATGGTTAACCGAGGGACCGAAAAGGCCTCGTGTGTGTTGCAGCCCAACACCCCTCCAATTTGGCCCAAAACCCACCAAACTCTGCTCCATCATTTAGAGCATTCGATCACGATCGCGTGGCCGAAAACCGCACCTCATTTGGACTCTCCTAGCTCCCTCTACCTATAAAACTAGCCCCTCCTCCAAAAATCCGGATCCCCCTCGTCTGAAACCCTAGAAATCGCTCCCGCACCGGCCGGACACGTCTGAATCCGGCCGGATGCGTCTGCTCCGCCCCGCCGCCGCCACGTGGCACGCCATCGTTGGCTGTCACCGCCGCCAACGCCGAAGCCCGCCGCGGCCCGCGGGAGGCCCTCCCGGCCCACGCGCCGCCGCCGCCCGGCTCCCTCGCCCGCGCCTCGACCCCGCTGCCTTCGCTCACCGTGCCGCCGCCTCGCCATCGCCGGCGTCCGCCTCGGCCGGCGCCGCGCCGACTCTCCTCCCGGGTCGTCGCGCCGCCCCGACGCCCCGCGGCGCCGCTCGCCGCCTCCGCCGCGCTCCGGTCGCCGCCCCGACGAGCTCCGCCACCCCGGCGACCTCTCCGGCCTCGCCTCGCCCTCGCTGGCCGCCGGCGACCTCGGATCCGCCGGCCGTGAACAGTGCAGCGCGCCCCGATCTAGATCCGCTACAGTGAAACCCTAGGTGGTCTCTTTTTCTCTAAGTCCCGAAATTGCAGATCCATATGCTCCTGTTCGTGGCTCTGTAACTTTGCATCCGTAGCTCCGTTTTGGGCATATAGCATATAAAAATGTTCATCTCAGAGAGTACATCATTTCATTCCATTGCATCATTTTCATTTGAGCTCATCTTGATGCCCGAAATGCTGTTAGAACAGGGCTACTTGAGTTAATTGTCAGATCTGCTACTCCATTTAGGTTTTTGTCATTTTTGCCATGATTAATGTGTGCATGCTATGCCCATGAGTTCTACATATGTTTTGTTAAGGGTTTTGTCATCTTTCCAGAGGTGCAACCCATGTATTTTTGTGATGTGTGTGGTGTCTTGTGCAAGCTTGCAAAGTGGTGCACTTGTTAATTCTGTTTTCAGGGACTTAGCAATTCCACTAAGTCCTTGATCTGTTTAGCTCATGATGCCATATGTTCATGTTGTTTCCTAGTGATTCGTGCCTCTTTTGAGGATGATCAGTAAGGATGTTTTGTTAATCTTGGAGTGCTCTATCCATCCATATCTTTGTTTGCAATTATGGAGCACCCTAGCTTGAGTCAATCGAGCTCTACTTTTGCTACTTTGTGAATCTGGGCAGATTGTCAACTTGTTTGCAATTTTGCCGATGATGTTGTAGTTGATCCGTGCATGCTATGCTATTGTTCTTGCCATGTATAGCTTGAATTTTATGCCTTCTTTATGGGTGTATGCTTGTCTTGCCATGACTTGCACCGCAGTGAGTGCATCGAGCTCGTAAACATGCCTACTTGATATCTGTTTTAAGCATGTTCCAGTTTTCACTGTCTGAAAACTGATTATGTTTTTGCTATGTTCACATGCTTGCAATTGTATTTTCTGATCCCTTTTGTCTCAAGGTCACTAAGGGACTTTTGTTAAGCTCTTTGAGTAGCTCCATGTCATGTTTTACTTTGCCATGTTCAGATCCTTTAGCATGCAGTTTTGTTGCTCCGAAGAGGGCTACCTGATCTGAAATTCCAGACAAGTGTTAATTTCACTAAGTCTGAGATCTGTTTGTCATATGCATTTTTGCCATGCTTGTTTGAACCTGTTAATGGATGAATTGGCCCTAGCTCAGTGCTAGACTTTTGTTAAGCATCTTGAATGCATACCTCCCATGTATTTTTTTTGTCATGTTTGGGTGCTGTAGCATGTTCATCTCATTGCATTTAGATGCCTACTTGCTGTAAATCGCAGACCGGTGTCATTTTTGAATCGCTTGCCATTTCCAAACCGTAACTCCGATTCTGGCGTTCTTTATATCGTTTTCAAGCGATTTCATCTCATCTTTCCAGTGGCACACTTGGATTTCCATGTTGAGTCCAGGTTCTTGCATTTCCTGTCATATCTTGCATTTTGCATCCCGCATCGCATCCCGCATAGCATATCATCTTTGCATTGTATTGTTTGAGTTTGCACGTGGTTGATTGTGCCCTTGTTGCTTGTTTGTCTTGTTTGGGTAGATCCGAGAGACGAGTTCGCTAACGAGGAGCCCGTTGAGATTGCTTTCGAGGATCCAGTCAACTCTGACAACTGTGCAGGCAAGATGATCATACCCTCGAAATCACTACTATCTTTGTTATGCTAGTCTGCTCGCTCTTTTGCTATGCCAATGCTATGATGCCTACCATTTGCTTTCAAGCCTCCCAAATTGCCATGTCAAACCTCTAACCCACCTTGTCCTAGCAAACCGTTGATTGGCTATGTTACCGCTTGCTCAGCCCCTCTTATAGCGTTGCTAGTTGCAGGTGAAGTTTGGAGGTCGTTCCTTGTTGGAACATTTCTTTATTTGTTGGGATATCATTATATTATCTTGTTATCTTAATGCATCTATATACTTGGTAAAGGGTGGAAGGCTCGGCCTCTCGCCTAGTGTTTTGTTCCACTCTTGCCGCCCTAGTTTCCGTCATATCGGTGTTATGTTCTCGGATTTTGCGTTCCTTACGCGGTTGGGTTATAATGGGAACCCCTTGATAGTTCGCCTTGATTAAAGCTTTTCCAGCAATGCCCAACCTTGGTTTTACCATTCGCCACCTAGCCTCTTTTTCCCTTGGGTTTCCGAAGCCCAAGGGTCATCTTATTTTAACCCCCTCCCCCCCCCCACCGGGGCCAGTGCTCCCTCTGAGTGTTGGTCCGAACCGGGCAGCCTGCGGGTCCACCTCGGGGAAACTCGAGGGTTGGTTTTAGTCGTAGCTTGACCTATCTAAGTGTGCCCTGAGAACGAGATATGTGCAGCTCCTATCGGGATTTGTCGGCACATTCGGGCGGTGTTGCTGGTCTTGTTTTAACCTGCCGAAGTGTCTTGAGTAACCGAGATACCGAGTCTTCGGAACGTCTTGGGAGGAGGTCTATTCCTTCGTTGACCGTGAGAGCTTGTCATGGGCTAAGTTGGGACTCCCCTGCAGGGATTTGAACTTTTGAAAGCCGTGCCCGCGGTTATGGGCAGATGGGAATTTGTTAATGTCCGGTTGTAGATAACTTGAACCTTAATTTAATTAAAATGAATCAACTAAGTGTGTTACCGTGATGGCCTCTTCTCGGCGGAGTCCGGGAAGTGGACACGGTGTTGGAGTAATGTTCGCGCAGGTTGCTCTCTAGTTTCTCGCTCGTGCTTTGCCTCCTCTTCTCGCTCTCTTTTGCGAATAAGTTAGCCACCATACTTGCTAGTCGCTTGCTGCAGCTCCACCTATATTTACCTTGCCATACCTATAAGCTTAAATAGTCTTGATCGCGAGGGTGCGAGATTGCTGAGTCCCTGTGGCTCACAGATTACTATTACAACAGATGCAGGGCCAGATGATTCCGCTCCAGGAGACACGTATGAGCTCAAGTGGGAGTTCAACGAAGACTCTCAATGATACTATGTTTCCTTTCCCGATGATAAGTAGTGGTGCCCAGTTGGGGGTGATTGGGACCGTGTCACATGTTGGGTTATCTTTTATTTTGGTGCCGTAGTCGGGCCATGAGTGTTTGGATGATGTAATGTTATTTATGTACTTGATTGATGTGGCGAGTGTAAGCCAACTATGTTATCTCCCCTTTTATTATCATATTACATGGGATGTTGTGAAGATTGCCTAACTTGCGACATATGCCTTCAATGCGATTATGCCTCTAAGTCGTGCCTCGACACGTGGGAGATATAGTCGCATCGAGGGTGTTACACATGCATTGTATGATGATTGTCCTAAAAGGTCCTTGGTCCAAAAGGGTTGTGTGGACGCGCAGCCGACTAGACTAGCATATGATACCGTCGATGGCTTGGTCTCACTAGCCATGGAGCGTTGGATGCTAACCGGATAATATGGACTCGGAAGGATCTGGTCGGATTCGACGTAGTCGGATCCGAGTTGAGATAAGGTCCGAGTCGGACAGACCCAACTATGAGATGCAACGATATGTCATATGTGAGTCTCTAGTGCAACATACGTTCTATGTCCTAAGACCTGAGCTAGCGCATGTACTCGGGATGGTGACAGACTTGCTTTGGGCCAACCAAACACTACTCCGTGACTGGGTAGTTACAAAGGTAGGTTTCGGGCTTATCCAGACCCATGCTGCGAGATATGGTCGAGCAAGATGGCATTTACCCCTTCGATCAGGAGAGATATACTCTGGGCCCCTCGTGTGATCTGACCAAGAAAAGCATGGCCATGTGACAAGGATTATGAGATAATCTGGTTTGTGGTCGGCATCATTGGAACGAGAAAGAGGTCGGGCTAGCACAAGGATGACGGACTCGCCTTGAGCCCGACAACATATATCGTGTGGCAAAAGGAATGGAAGTATGATGTACATGTTCGCCTAACTAGCTTCATAGTCTGCTTGGTGTTCGGCATGCCTTGCTAGAGACCGCTACCAACCGTGCAGTTTGGAGGTGATCCGAACTGCAACCAAGCCGGCTTGAACCAAAGGGGTCACGCGCTTAAGGGAAGGAACCTATGAGGTCTGATCCGACACTACAATAAAGACACATCCATGACATTTTGGGATGAACGAATTTTTTTCTGTCATACATATGACACTTCTATGACGATAATTGTGACAAAACCCGTATCATCATAGATGTGGTGGACTCCAACTTCTATGACAAAAAATCATGACAGAAAATGGGCTTTTCGTCCTGGGCGGGCCGGAGACGCAGCTGCATGACATTCTTTGGGCCGTCCATGACGGAAAAACCGTGGTAGAACCGAGGGGGAGGAAAATTTCGGGGAGTTCCCGGTTATGGTGGGAGGTCGGAGCCGAGCGATGCGTGTTTCTCTCGTACACGTACACGTGTGTGTGCGAGGCGTTGGCTCTAACTGAACCCGAGTGATTGCATTGTAGGCTACGCGTCACTGAACCCGAGAGATCGATCGTTGGATGTTAACTGAACCCGATCAAATGATTCCTTCACTACTGCTGCTAACTGAAGCCGATCAATGCTGCCTCTGGGATGAACAGGGAGCGTTGCGGGGGGGGGGGGGGGGGGGGTTTGGATGAACAGTGAGCGGTGGCGTTGCCTCTGGATGAACAGGACCCCGTGGTGTGGTGGAGGGCTGGATGAACAGTAGACGGTGGAGGGGTGCCCATGGAGGGGTGGTTGAAGAGGACCCCGTGGTGTGGAGGGCTGGATGAACAGTAGACAGTGGAGGGGTGCCCGTGGAGGGGTGGTTGAACAGTAGCCGGTGGAGTAGCGTGTGGTGGAGGTTGGATGAACAGGAGCCCGTGGAGGCTGGAGGAGGTCGACGGTAGCCCATGGAGGCTGGAGGAGGTCGACGGTGGAGATGAACAGTATCCTGTGGAGTCCCATTTTGCGGTACGCCACACCCCTCCCGATGAACAGGACCCCCGTTTCGACTGTAGCGCTCCAACACAAGTCCGTTTTGTCCGTTTTGCGGTACGCCACACCCCTCCCGATCAACATGACCCCCGTTTCGACCATAGGAGGTCTGTTTCCTCCGTTTTGTGGTACGCCACACCCCTCCCGATCAACAGGACCCCCGTTTCGACCGTAGGAGGTCCGTTTCCTCCGTTTTGCGGTACGCCAGACCCCTCCCGATGAAAAGGATCCCGTTTCGAATGTGGTCGGTCAAACACAAGGTCGTTTCCTCCGTTTTGCGGTATGCCAGGCCTCATTTCCATCGCCTGTTCCGTCCAAGCCCTCCCGATGAACACGACCACGCATTCCGTTCCCACCCAGCCGGTTGGCTCCCACGCGTTCCGTTGCCTCCTGATGAACACGACGCATTCCGTTGCCTCCCAATGAACACGACGCATTTTGTTGCCTCCCCATGAACACGACGCATTCCGTTGCCTCCCCATGAACACGACGACGACGATGTTTCTCCATTCCGACCCAGCCATGTACATGAGCCTTGGCCGTACATATGCGCGAGTAGGCGTTCGAGACCCCGCCCGTATGTACACATAGTGGCCGTATTTTCTTTCTTGCACCATGGCCGTCGTACGTACGTGTACATGCTATGTGCGCGCCTCTACTACGACACGTACGCGCCTCTACTATGACACTACGCGCCTCTACTACGACACGTGCACGCCTCTACATCCACCAGTATATATGTACGTACACGTTCGCGACCAGAATGACAACGCTACGTACACTTCGACCAGGTGGGTCCCGACTGTCAGGCACTTCCTTGCGTGCGAAGATTTAGCTGGTGGGTCCCAGCAGTCAGGGGGGCGGATCGTTTTTTTCGGATGCACTTCCTTGCGTGCGAAGATGTAGCTGGTGGGTCCCAGCAGTCAGGGGGAAATGTTTTTTTCGCGAAATATGGTGGCCCGTCCGGTGGGTCCCCGCTGTCAGGTGGAGGAATCATTATTTTGCGCGTAATAAGGAGGCACTTGCTGTGGCCGTGGACCCAGCTGTCAGCCTCTCCACATACAGTCCACGTCCGATGGAAGTTGTTGCTTGACCACGTTGACCACGCCGCGCCGAGAGCACCACGGCGGTGGACGATGGTGAGGACTAGGAAGGGGACGACTCGGAGCCGGGGAAGACGCAACAGTGGATGCCCATGCGAAGAGGAGTACGAGGGTTCACTGGTTCGGCTGCGGTGTGAGGCTGCTGTCGCCGCAGAATAACAGGGGGTGTGGGTGAGTAGAGGGATGGCCTAGCCAGCGGTGGGAGTAGTAGGGGGCGGTGAGGCCTCCACGGCATCACAGCCAGCCACGGGAGGCAGGAGCACGCGGCACGACCAGCGCTGGTTTGGGCGGCTGGAGCAAGAAGACCAGAGGTTAAAGAAGCACTACGGCCGTTGGATGAACATCATACGGTATCAGGAGCTAGAATCGTTCATATTGACTAAATTGACAAAGCCCTCCGCCCCCGTCAACTTGGTAGGCCCACAAGTCAGCCTCCCACTATGTTGGGTTCCAGCTGGCAGGGGGAATATTCATTTTTTTGTGCGTAATAAGGAGGCACTTCCTTGCGTGCGAAGATAGCTGGTGGGTCCGACTTGTCAGCGGGGGGCATGTTATTTTCGCGAAATACAGAGGCCCTTCCGGTGGGTCCCAGATGTCAGGTGGAGGAATCATTATTTTGCGCGTAATAAGGAGGCATTTCCTTGTGTGCGGCCGTGGACCCAGCTGTCAGCCTCTCCACGCACAGTATACTTCTAATGGTGTCGTTCGTTGACCACGTTGACCACGCCGCACCGAGCGCATCCAAGGTGGTGGACGACGGCGAGGCCCCGGACATCAACGAGCTAGAGATGGGAAGACGCGGGAGTAGAGTCGCAGACGGAGAGGTGTATGAGGGTTAACTGGTTCTAGTGCGGTGTGGTTCGGCAGTCGGTGGAGAAGAACAGGAGGTGTGGAGGGCTGGAGGGATGGCCTAGCCAATGGTGTAGTAGCGCTTCATAGCGAAGCGTGCTAAGCAGAGCTGCTAGCAGCAGGAGGTGGGAGGTGGTCCCGGCGGCGCTGGAGGAAGAAGATGAGAGATTGAAGATTGATGCCGGTCGTTGGATGTAGATCCAACGGCTAACATGTCAGAATCATTTGTTGACTAAATTGACAACGACTTGCGTTGGCTTCGACCTATTGGCCCACATTTCAGCCTCCAAAAATGTGGCACGTATTCAACCCATTTTTTCAGAATTTACAATCTTTTTTTGCACGGTAAAATTTACAGCCAATTTGATCTTTTTTTTGAATTACAGCCATTAGCTGGGCTGGGTGAACAAATAATGTAGCGTCCATGCATCCCATTTATTTTATTTCCTAAAAAATTACAGGCCATTTACACTTTCTCGAAATACATGATTTTGCTGGGCTGATTCTAATTATAATGTTGGGTTGGGCCAGCAATGTTATCAAAAAATAAAAAGGGGCTGAGCATTTTGTTATAAATATATTTAAATAATAAGTGATATTATTACATTTGTCCTTAAATCTTACCAAGCTTTTGTACACAATCACTAGGATTTTTGTGCCAAAACAATCCAGGATTTTATTTGTTAAGAAATTATTTTTATAAGGTAATAAGATGTGGGATATTGTTTTCTTACTTATGTAAGTATCTATTAAATATATTATGACAATAAAAATAATATAAAATAACATATAAAATAAATTTTTTTAGAAAAGTAGGGAGCATCTCCCCGGTTCCATTGCTGAGAACGAAACCACAACATATTCTGATACAGCAGCTCAAAGAGCAGTTCGAAAGCAAAGGTAGAAAAGCTACAAACTAGGGGGGTGGATGAACAAGTTTTCTGAATAATACAAATCACCCGAGCGATGCCAAAGGCAGAGCGGATAGAGCACTCAAATGACACAAGGAGGGTCCAGCGAAGCCTTCATGGTCTTCAGCTGAGGGGCCGTGTCAGCCTGCGGCTACCAGTAAGCAAGCGGAGACACCGGGCCGGAAGGCGTAGCATGGTGGATGTCCCTCTTTTTCGGCGCCGGGTGCCCATCTTCTTCATCCGAGATCTTGAGACGAGCCCACGGGTCCAGCCCCAGAGCAGGTCGAGCCTTGTTCAGCCATAAGTGATCGCCAATGGTTTTTGGAGGGATCTTGTTAGGGTTTCCACGAAGCTCATCAACTTGTCCTTGTCCGATCCGGAGGAGAGAATCGCCCAGTTCGTCACCATGTTCCTGATCAACCTCAAGACCCGCGGAATGGAAATCCAGGAGGTGTTACTAAAAATTATAGCATTTCTATATTTCCAAAGGCACCAAAGGACATCTGAGCTAACAATATTTAAAATTGAGCACTTTTTGGTAGCAATCCAGAATCTGGCGACGGATTCGAAGGATGAGCCAATCTGACTGGAGAAATATTCCTCAATGTGGGCCCAGAGATGTTTAGCAACTATACATTCAAAAAATAGGTGAGAACAAGACTCTTGTTCCAAGCAGTAAAAACAATCAAGGGGTTTGATGATGTGTCTCTTCCTAATGTTATCCCTAGTCATCAATTTGTTTTTGGAGAGAAGCCAGAGAAATACATGAATTTTAGGGGGAATTCTCAATTTCCAGACAGCAGGGATAAACACGGGTTGAACCCCTCTAAAGTTGATAACATGATAGAGGGAGCTGGAGGAATACTTCCCCTTATTGTCCAGCTGCCAAATCAGGGCATCTGGCTCGGCAGTAAAGGTAATGCTTTTGGCAATTTCCTCCAACTGGAACCCTTGCTCCATGATACTATCACTAAAGTTCCTTCTAAAAGAGAGTTTTAGGCATTGACCGTCCCAAACTTCATTGACACTTTTGTTAAGCTCATTGCAGACAGAGTAAATAGGCCAAAATTGGACTGCTAGGGGGGATGTGCCAAACCAAGTATTTTTCCAGAACTTGGTTCTGCTCCCATCCCCTATGTTCCATCTGTAGCCAAATTTCACAGCATGCACAATAGATTTTAATCCTTTCCAGAATCTAGAGGTCTTAGGGTTGGAGGAAGGGACAAAAATATTAGGTTTATTTCCTAGGTATTTATGGTCAATAAGAAGCTTCCAGGGTTTCAGGTCTTCCTCATAGAATCTTTTAATCCAAGACCCTAGAAGACAGATGTTAATTTCTTGGAGGGTAGGTATGCCTAGGCCTCAAAAATCTTTTTTCATAGAGACTAGGGCCCAATTAGCAAGGTGTAGCTTCCTATTTCCCTCAAAATCATTCCACAAGCAATGAGACATCTGAGAATTGATGAGGTTCACTGCCCATTTAGGGAACTTGAAGAAGGAGAGGAGATACACTGGAATGCTAGCCAAACAAGCCTGTATGAGGATCAATCTACCTTTGTAAGAGAGAAGTTTGCCCCTCCACCCAGCAATCCTTTTAATGATTTTATCCAGAAGGGGTTGGATATCCTCTCTCCTCAGTTTATCATAGTGGAGAGGGATACCTAGGTACTTAATGGGGAAGTTACCTTTATTACAGACTAGAATAGAGAGGAAGTCAGCTAACTCCTGATCATCCATGTTGATAGGGATGAGTTCACTTTTAGAGTAGTTGATTCTCATGCCTGAGACTTGTTCAAAACATGTTAGAACAATTTTCAGATTGCTAGCATGTGTGGAGTCATTGTCTAAGAAAAGGATGGTATCATCTGCATATTGAAGGCAGATGATGCCACCAGGGCAGACCTCAGGACAGAGCCCTACAATCAGACTATGATCAGCAGCTTTGCTCAGCATTTTAGTAAGAACGTCCACTACTAAATTAAACAAAAGCGGGGAGATGGGGTCACCTTGCCTAAGGCCTTTACCAGCAAGGAAAAATCACTTTCATAGTTATTTAACTTGACCCGAACAGACCCCCCATGAGTAAGTTGCTGGATCCAACTAGTCCATTTACCCCGAAAACCTCTAAGCTCCAGGAGTTTCATAAGGAAATCAAGGTCAACTTTATCGAAGGCAGTCTAAACTAGAACTACCATATAGAGAAAAATTCTCATAAACAGAGCCTTCAGATCTGTTTTGGGGAGGGTAAATAAAGGAAGAGCATTCAATGCCATCATTAAGAGAAGTAACATCTACACCAATCTTAGCAGCAATGGCATTGAAGGAAGGATCATTAAAGTTGGAGAAGTGTGTTTCATACCCTAGGGTTTTTGCACTTTCAGGTTCTGAACCTGTCGGGGATATACCCCGCAGCTAAACGGGCCGAAAGTATAACCCGGCCGGACTTGGCAGTTTACTTGAGACCCGGCTGACACTTGGCGATTCACTGGCGACCCGCCCTAACTTGACGGTTACAAGGCCCGAGGCCCAGAAGGATGGTTTGTGCTAATGGTGGGCCGGTTTAAGAGAAAAGGTGTATTTCCCTTACAAGGAGTCAAGACCCGGACTTGTATCCGGTTTGTATTAGAAGATAGACTAGTCCTAATCCTAATAGGACTCCACATGTAACCCGCCCCTTCAACATATATAAGGAGGGGCAGGGCTCCCCAAAAGGGGGAAGATTCACAAGTTCCACAGGTGGGACAAGTTAGGTTTAGACAATAGCTCTCGAGATAGAGCACTCTTGTAACCGTGATCATCATCATCAATGTCAATGAAGCGGGATGTAGGCTTTTACCTCCACCGTGAGGGGCCAAACCTGGGTAAAACATCACGTCTCTCGTCCCGCTCAACCCCTCTCAAGCTACCACATAGATGCGTTGGCCTTGCGACTAAGTCCTGACACCAAGGACATCTGTCGTGACAATTCCACGACAGTTGGCGCCCACCGTGGGGCTCGCGCACGGTGGTGTTGAGTTCTTGAAAGGAAATTTTTAAAGGGATCGAGAAGTGTGCAATTCATCGGATGAAGAGGATTCAAGAAATTAGGGTTACGGTCTGTCCGCTGCCACCGTCACATGATTTATTTAGCCAGTTTTCAAGAAGGTTATGGCCGGCCGGATCAAGCAAGAGTCGGTGTGGAAGAATCTATGACAACTCTAAAATTCTTCAATGGAGATCGGAGAAAAAGTTTGTGTGTGCCTCCACGGATGATCTCTACAGTTTTGGTTCGATCTGCATTGGTCGTCAAAAGCGTGCTAGCAATCTATAGATGATTCTACCCGCATGTCGAACACGCGACTTGGAGCTGCTGACCTCGTCGCGCAAGTCGAAAAGCAGGTGTTTGGATCGATTGTTGCGGTTTCGATTTGATTTGCAAAAAGAGAAGAAAAAAAAGAGGGAACGTGGATTGGTCAAACCGACCACGACCCGGGGGAGGTCTCAATTGCACGGAATCGGCCTCGCTTCCGGGTGCTGCGTCGTCACCGAGCCGCTTATGCCAGAGCCACCGCTGCCTTGGGCCGCACCTCCACTCGTTGCCCCGCCTCAGCCTCATGCTGCCGACAGGTCACCGGCCCTAACAGCCGCCCCCTTTACCTCCGCTGACCTCCGCCGCCGGGTTGAGCCGGCTCTGCCGCCACAGGTCGCTGCCACCAAGTTGCCTCGCCGGCGCCACCCCGGCCACACGGCCTCACCTTGTTTCCAAACCGTTGCAAGCTGCCCCGGCCAAAACGCCACCCCGAGTCAACGCCGCCGCTCTAAACCGGCTGCGCCTCCACCTCGCTACACGAGCTCGCGGCGCCCCGAGCCGCCGTGCCTGTTTCCAAAGTCTACCTCTGGGTCATCCAAGGGGCCACCGCTGTTCGAGGGCTTCTGTTGGTTCTTCGCCTCTGCTTCGAACCGTAATCGTTAGTGGTCCGCTGCTGGCTCGTCCCTTTGCCCCGCTCCGCGAGGACTTCTCGTCGATCCGACAATCCGGCTGCCGCTGCTTCCCATGAATCCAAAGGCGTACAGCTACCCTGTGGCACGGAGAGATTCATTACATACACGCACATGAAGGACAACACTACTACAAAGCCACGCTATATGCACATTACATGGAGCTTCAAAAAAGGAGGAAATTTGTCTCTGCCGTGGCTGACTACTTCCTCGCCTCCACCACTGCTATTGCTGCGGTCTGCTTCAACCCGCCGTCCCGCGGCTTCTACCTCTGCTACTGCTCCTCTTGCCGGCGTGCCAAGCCGCCAAGCCTGATCGAGAGAAGCCAGCAGTATCAGTTCCGTGTACAAGAGAATAGGCTGAGGTTAACTATCATCATCACCGAACAAAATCCATGGTCAACATGCCAGGTTGAATCCGGCTGGTATTAGCACTAGTTTGGCTCTCACATGTTTACACTGGCGATCAAGGGAACAGTTCATAGTCCAGAAACATCTGATATTGTTTTTAAGGTATGAGGCCACACCAAATTGAGCAAACCATGGCAAGCACGGTGCAGGCCATGAGAGAAAAGATCAATTAGTACTCCTATTTAAAGTACTACTACAAGTACTGTATCAGTCCAAAAAGGAGTATGGAGCACTACTATTAGTATGTGCAAAAACTTCCACATACAGATCATTTGTTGTTTACAAGCATCAGGTGATATCCATCTAATTTTTTAACATAGATTGTTTTTTATCAAAAAATAGTTGCTTTGGTCTGTATATTTTATGTGCAGGACAATGATTCATTAAAAATATGGTGCCATGCTGCGTCTATGTAATATGCGTTAGCATTATCATGCACCGGTGTCTGCACTCACTTGCTGTTGAACGGGTGTGCGCAAGCCGCCGATCGAGCAACTCGATCTACATCAACTCGCTGGGACTACACCCGCGACTGACTTGCTGTCCACGCGGCTTACCGCACCTATGATTGACTTTCCCAACTGCGCCGGCTTACAACACCTCGGCCGATTCATCTGTCTGCTCCCACGGCTGACTCGGCTGTGATTGATTTCAGTTTCACCATGGTGATCATCAACTCCGCAGTGGATAAGTTCTGGTTTAACATATCAGGTGAAATTCATCCAGTATATTTTTATATTATATATTGCTTTTCTTTAAAAGAGCAATTACTCTAGCTTGCAAGTTCTCCAATGTAGGACAAGTTATATCACTGAGCTATTGACTGACTCATACCGGTTTATGTCACGGTCAAATATGGGGAATCTCAAGACAACTCCTCGAGTCGCCTTGAGACTCGGGGGCTACGATGACATGACTCAGTAAATGATTGCCAATTTAAAGTAGATTCAAGAACTCCGGGTCATTGGAGGGAATGATAACCCGGTTCCGGAGGACACTGCCATATTGGTGAAAATTTAAAGACCGTCAAAAAATTGTCGGTTCAAAATAAAAATGTCCAGTTCAAAAAGGAATTAACTTCTCGCAAGTTCGAGTTTAAAGGCCGTTAGAAAATTTCCGGCTGAAAATGAAGATTCCGGTTTAAAATCCGGTTCAAGGGAAAGATGTCTCCCACAAAGCTTTGAAGCTCTCGATATCCGGTTCAAAATCCCGGTTCAAGAAGAATTTGTCTCTTGCAAAAAGTTAAAAGTTGCCGAAGAGAACCTGCTGCCATGATGCGCGGTTCAAACATGGGTATCCCGCCTTATTGGCTTATCATATCATTAATCATATAGGGGCTTCTATTTCATAAAGCAGCGTCTGGTTTACCCCTTGATTCAGCTTATCAAAGCTTTATATAACATCACTTGGGGGCTTGGTCGTATCCGAACCATAGCTACACCTCTTGATCAGCGCAATGCCACAACATCACTTGGGGGCTTGGTCGTATCTGAACCATAGTCACACCTCTTGATCGGCTCAAAGCCAAATCAATCCGGGGCCAAAGAGAGTGTTGTAAAACAACAATTCAAACATAGGCACCCACTGAGCACAGCTCAAAACGTCACTTGGGGATTCTTTGCTATCGCAATGAACTTAGAATCTACACTTGTAATGGGCTATCAAGCCATGGCTTGGAAGCCTGGTGTATTCACCTAAAACCCCGGGTTAACCTACCTTCATCAAGTAAGCCACTCCTATCCAGGTAATCCTGGCATGACCCGCCGAACGTTTGACAAGTTACTCTTATACAGACCTTGAACTTGTCAAAGTTAAAACGATGATTGGTTAGTTGGAGGCCCATCTTAAAAGGCTTTGTCAAATGGTTTAACTCAGCGGCCTGGCAGCCCATGAAAAGCCTCGAGTTTGGGCTTGGCAGCCCTTGAAAAGCCTCGACTACAAGTTTTTTCATTTGCTTTTTCTCAAAGTTTCTTCTCCTTTGATAAGGTTTTAAGGTAAACCGGCGTCCATTGACCTAGCCAGACTATAAGTCATTTCATCAGTCTGGTATTTCTTAACCCGGCACAAGGTTTCAACTATCAGTTGTTAGTACCAACTCAATTATAAACTGGAGTTTTCTTAGCCCGGTCTGGCGTTGACTATAAGTTGCCAGGATAATTATCCGGTGTTTATTACAACCCGACACGGTTTTATTACAAACTGGCAAAATATGACGGGAGTTATCATACTCAAGATTTGGGTTATCACCCTTACTAAAAAAAGTTGGTAAACCAACGATGTGATTCAATGTCACAGGTATGATCTATTTCATATTTGATTATTCTTAAAGTGCAGCCTTGGTTATAAACCCGGGTTATATGTTGGGCATTATGACCCGTCCGGCGGTAAACCGCCAGGACACTTTAAACTTGTTGTATGCAGAAACAGGTTTGTTAAACCGGCCTGGCTTTCGACTATAAGTCGCCAGTATATATATTTGGATTGCGCCATTGGAATCATGCGCTTATAAATCATTGGGTTATATTATTCAAATAGCCAAACTTGGCTTAATTTTCATTATGATATTGAATGAATAAGGTTTTCATACCGGATTATATTATCTTGAATAGCCAACATGGCTGGATTTTTATGGTTATTAATAACCGGTATTATTGAGTTTTCAAAGTCGCTTTAGCGCAATGGCTATTATTTTATCAAAGGATATGATTTATTCTACAATTGAAGGAATAGTACCAAGTCGTTGCAGGCTTACAACCCGGCACTTGGGGGCTACATTATTCAAATTGAGATTACATGCAAGTCTCATGTCGCTGCAAGCATGCACCATGACACTTGGGGGCTAATGCAAAGTCATTTTTACTAGTCTTATTGAAGACCCGATTAATCATATTATAATGAGACGGCCCTTGGGGGCTACCAATTGCTCCTGTCAACAATTCAAGGTACACAAGTTTTCGTCCATAATATTGAAGGATCCATTGCTCAGTTGGTAAAGCACAAAGCTCTTAACCTTGTGTACGTGGGTTCAAGCCCTACGATGGAAGCTACATTATAATATGTTATTTCCAGTGAAGTATATATCAAGTTCCGGCTCAGTATTATCTTACTAAGCCGGCCCTTGGGGGCTACACATCACTGCTAAAATCTACATGATTATATTTACAAAGTCCCTGCTCATTATTGCATAATGACCCGGCCCTTGGGGGCTACACTGATTGAAGTTTTTATAAGCAATTACAAGTCCCAGGTTGCTGCAAGAATGACAACCCGGCACTTGGGGGCTACATATATGGAGTATTCATTTTATATGATTGAGATGAACAAACCGGATTTCTTCAAGGTTGAAACGCTTATTGGAGCAAGTCTTAAGTTATCACTATGTTCTGCTCTTAAGACTTGGGGGCTACAGGTATTATGCATATAAAGGAGAAATGTCTTCAGTTTATCAAGTTTTAAGAAAATCGGGAAGATCAATTACATGACCCGGTGTGGACAACAATTATGACCCCGTGCCATCAATATTTATAAACCGGCAATTTTGGTAATATTAAACCGGCAAGTTTTACATCTTCAAACCGGCTGAGTATCAGATAAGTATTTCAAGACCCATATTTCTTAAACCAACGCTTTGGAAGCCGACTCAAGTGGATTATTCTTCACAATATTTCTCTATGAGAAACCAATATCAGCAAATTGAGTATGAAGCTGGCTTGTTAACCCGGATTTTCTAGAAGAAGGAAATGACAAGGACATAAGGATGTTCAGGTGCCGGTTTACAGGAATTCTTAACCCGGAGCACAACCTGTCAAATTTGTTCTTGTGTTTATTTTGCAGCATAAGTTTACCATGGATAAATCCAAGCTAAACTGGGGGCTAATGTCGGGGATATACCCCGCAGCGTAAACCGGCCGGAAGTATAACCCGGCCGGACTTGGCGGTTTACTTGAGACCCGGCTGACACTTGGCGATTCACTGGCAACCCGCCCTAACTTGGCAGTTACAAGGCCCAAGGCCCAGAAGGCCGGTTTATGCTAATGGTGGGCCGGTTTAAGAGAAAATGTGCATTTCCCTTACAAGGAGTCAAGACCCGGACTTGTATCCGGTTTGTATTAGAAGATAGACTAGTCCTAATCCTAATAGGACTCCACATGTAACCCGCCCCTTCAACATATATAAGGAGGGGCAGGGCTCCCCAAAAGGGGGAATATTCACAAGTTCCACATGTGGGACAAGATAGGTTTAGACAATAGCTCTCGAGATAGAGCACTCTTGTAACCGTGATCATTATCATCAATATCAATGAAGCAGGATGTAGGCTTTTACCTCCACCATGAGGGGCCGAACCTGGGTAAAACATCGCGTCTCTCGTCCCACTCAACCCCTCTCAAGCTACCACATAGATGTGTTGGCCTCGCGACTAAGTCCTGACACCAAGGACATCTGACGTGACAATTTCACGACATAACCTCTTTGAGCCGTTGAGCCTTTTCAATAATGGTTCTCTTGTCACCAGCTACACTAGCACTAGTTCTGGTGGCTTGAACAGGACCCCATTTGGGAACGTGCTTCTCCTTAGGAAGGGCAGGGAAGTCAGAGTTGTATTTTGAGTCCAAATTGTCCGGGATTTCAGTTGTTTCAACAAGTGCCTCTTGATCCTCTTGTAGATCTACAGAACCTTCTAATTCCATCAGATCATCATCTTCCAGGAGCTCCATTTCCCTCAGGAGGTTGAATCCATTAGTTTCATCAAGCACAGAATTCAAGATCTTTTCCTGGATGCTGAGTTGAGGAGTGTATGGAGAATCAGGGAGGTGTGTCTTGAGGACTGAAGTGGTTGTAGTTTCTCCAAGCATCTGATTGTGGCCAAAAGACTATCCTCTGATGTTAGGGGCCCCAGAATTGGTAGCAGGCCCTTTATCTGATTCAGATCTAGAGCTCCTGTTGGATTCAGCATCTTTAGTAAGATTGGTACCAGTTTCAGCTGCAGAGACATATGTACCAGCAGAGAGGTTGGTGGAGGTGCCAGTTTCAGTGGGGGTTAAGGACTCCACCTCAATGAGTAGCCTATAGATTTTGTTCCCAACTCCAAAAAGCCTTTCAGCAGGGATTTTGGAGGGATCTTTACATAAGATTTTGACCCCTAACAGTTTCATAGAATGACTTGAAATTATGCTGCCAATCCACATCCACTAAGACCCCCAGAGTGGAAGTGATTTGATCCAGCATAGTCTAGTCACACCACTTGGGGTTCAAATTTCTGATCTTGATCCAAGTTTCCTGGAGGTCCTCTTCAGCCTCAATCCTACCTTTCCAGACTTCAACATTGACTACAACATTTTTTTGAGACCAAAATAGGGGTATCCAGCAACTTGAACTACATCTATTTCAGGAGGGAATTTGACCAAAAATGTCCACTCACCTAGGGCATTGACTAGCCAGGGCCAGTTGGTTTTGTAAATGCCTGCAAACTCAGTGGCAAGTTCCTGCTTGGTCACTTCACCAGCTTCTACCAGAACAATCCCCACATTCTTCAGGGAGCCATGATACTGGGCATTTTCATCAGGTGGGTCTATGTGGTAGAACCCTATTCCTGGAACAGCACTTCCAACATATCTAGCAGAACTGTGGGTTTTCCTTCTGACAGGGCAATTCTTAACTTTTTGGGTAACCATTTTATAGATAAAACAACTCTTGGGCTTGACACATTTATCCAAATGATGCCCTGGTTCCCCACAGTTGTAGCAGATCACCTCAGAGTATGCCATAAGGCCCGAAGCAGGGGCAGGAGTAGTTTTCTGGATGTCCTGTATCTTCTTTTGCTGATTCTTGCCTTGAGATTTCCCACTGATCAGAGAGTCAGAACCACCAGCATATTGATCTTGGGCAATTACAGGAGCCTGCCCAGATTGTGCCCCCATTTGGGGCGGAGGTGGGCCGTACCACTGCCCAACCGGCGCTCCCCCCCCCCATTGTGATAGGGGAAATTCATCGGAGTTCCTGGTTCCTTCTCATCCTCCAGCCAGATGTTGTCTCTCAGGAAGCAGAAATAACCACCAGACAGCTCAATTGAAGCAGATTGCAAGCCTAATTTCAATCTTCTGCAGGTTTGGGGGAGAGGTAAGGTAGGGGATCCACTTGCTCCGGCTCCGGTGGCGTGCTGGTGGGCATGAGTCTAGTCAAGCATTCCCATCTCGCGGCACGGCGTGGATCTCCTGAATTCACTTCTCCTTTCGCCCATCGAACGAGCGCAATCGGCGGCTCCCTGGGGTGGGGCATCATGTGCTTCTCTAAGAAATCTCCTTAGAAGTAGATCCGCAGGGCTAGATTCAGTAGCTCCCAATACACATGATCCTTGCACATCCGAGCATACCTGCGCGAGTGAGAGAACGGATTCGGTCCCTCCTCGGCTTCCTCCCTCGCAACTTCCTCCTCTGCTTCCCTCCATTCGCGCGTGCACTGTGTCCAGGAGAAAGCGTCGTCGCGGATCCGCATCGCCCGCTCCCTCCATCTCCTCCCTCGAGTCTCCTGCAGCACCGCCGGTGCGACGGAGTTGAGCAGCTGGAGCATCCGCGGGAAGGCTTTGTAGACATGTGGGAGATGCTTCTTGTACATCTGCCTGTCTTCCAGCCATTCTCCCATGGATATGGCTGGCGACTCCATGGGGCGCGCGAGCGGACTTGCTGAGGGGGGCAGGCGCGCCCGGAGTCAGGAGGCGGGGGGTGGCGGCGAGATCTATGGCGGCGGTGAGGGTGGAGGTAGTGGCGGGGGCGGCGGCGAGGGTGGAGGTGGTGGCGGGGGCGAAGGGGATCGCGAGAGCGGTCATCTATTTGCCAATTATGTGAACTAAACAGTCAACATATAAAATAATTTAAATATATATAATATAGTTAGAAGGGAAACATAAGTTGGACCTGGCGTTCCTATTCTTATATAGAAAAATAGAACAGACCTCTGCGTTTTCTTCAAAAAAATACATAAATTGGGCTGCCAAAAATAAAACCTCGGATGGGAGGTCCATAGGCCGGTCGATACATGACGGCCCTAAGAAAATACAAACAGGCCTATGGACCTCCCATCCGAGGTCGTGGGCTGCGCATGTTAAAAATGAAAGCCTAGACGGGGCAGCCCAAAACCACGTCCAACACTTGCCAAAACTTCGTCCCTCGTTTTCTCTGTGTTTCGCACACTCGACATTGTGTGGGCATTTTGACTGTGCATCATATGAAGATGTGCTATGCATGAATGTTGATCAGCATGATGTTAACTGGCTGGTAGTTCCATTTTCGACCATGAATAAAACTTCCAACATGATGTTAACCCTGTTTGAAAAGGCCGTGTTAATATAAATGCTCTGCCTCTGAAAGTTGCAGTTTCTTATCTGAAACTGAACTTGCAGTTTCTTATCTGAAACTGAAACTTGCAGTTTCTTCTCTGAGAATCACATTGTCTGCACTTTTATACTCCTATGAAACTACATTTTTTAAGTGCTAAAAATAGATATCTAGAATTCATAAAATACTTCGTATGATCAATACTGCAAATCTAAAATTCAAAATACATTCATATCTGAAAGTACTCTCAAAATACACAACACAAAACACAATTCACAACCTGCAAATACTGACAACCCTAAGCTCCTCCTGACAATTCACAACCTGCCCGACTATTGGGCTGGGGGGGCAGCCCCCTCCTATTCCTCGGCGGCAGACAGCCGCCCTGTGAGACGATGTGAACGGCGAGGGAGACGATGGCGGGGAAGCGTCGCCGGGCCAACTGCTTTTCTCCTCTTGCAGTTGGGTTCGGTCGACGAAGACTCCACCGGCTCGCTCTGGTAGGCCACCCTCACAAACGACACCCTGTAGATTATCGATCCTTCAATTTCTGGTGGATGTTCCATCCGGGATCGATACTCCCACCACCGCTCCCTCATGATCGGATTCGGTGAATCTGTTTACTCAATGGCCTAGAGGAGCAGCTCTATGTACTCCGACGCGACTCCCTCTGGGAGTATCACCGCCTTTTTGCTCTGTTGCAGATATTTGGCCATGGATGTCGCCGTCGCCGCTAGTTGGTCCTTGTTGTCAAACCAAGACTGTATCTCCAACATCCTAGCTAGCTTCATAGGGTCGCCGTCTGCGATCCTCACGTATCGGTTGTACTCCTCCATCGATCTACTTCTCCACAACACCTTCACTCGCCGGCGGTGGTTTTGAATGGAAGAGGAGAGGAGCAGCGCTGGTTTTGGATTAGAACGGGAGAGGAGCGACGCTGGTTTTGGACTGGAACAGGAGAGGAGGGGCGGTGGTTTTGAAATGGAAGAGGAGAGGAGCGGCGCTGCATTTAGATTGGAACAGGAGAGGAGCGGCGGTGGTTTAAGAGGAGAAGAGCGGAAGAGCGGCGCTGGTCTTGGAAGTATTTTTTTGTTGTTTTGCGTATTTTGGGTCAAAGTTTGACCACGTACTGTATTTGACAAGCAAAATGTGAATGCATGTCACCAAAAATTGTATCATTTGGTTCGTATCTGAATGTACTTTCAAATTATATTATTTTTGCAACGTATAACATATATTTTATGTGCAAAAATCATGGTCAATTATGACCCAGAATAAAAGGGAGACTAGTTAATGTGGGGTCGCTTTCTTAATTGAAGGGTAAATTGATTTTGATTTTGATCCAGTCACAGCGCGTCGGCCCTCTCGTCCAATCCTAAATCCCTGCCGCACGCTCCTCTCCCTCTTCTCCATTGCAAAACCACCTCCTCTCCTCTCCATCATCTCCATTCCAAAACCACCGTCTCGCCTCTCCCTCTTCTGATCTTCTCCATTGCAAAACCACCTCCTCTCCTCTCCATCATCTCCATTCCAAAACCACCGTCTCACCTCTCCCTCTTCTCTATTGCAAGACCACCGTCTCTCCTCCATTTTCTCGATGCTTTGCTCCATGGCATGGGCGCAATCCATGGATACAAAATTAGTATACTATGTACTATTTAAAAGTCGAGGGCGGGGCTTTTCCTGCGCGGTAGGCGGCGGGGCAGTTCCTCCTAGTCGGTTCGACAGAGGCGCGAGAAGACGAGGGAGTAGGTTGCTGCAAACGTAGGGTTGTGTGATTTGACAGCGAGTTACTGCTGGACAGGTGGGGCCCCGTGATTTGACTTGCCATTATCATTTTAACTGCGGCGCTACGACCGGCGTGAGTCTCCCGATTCCTGACCACCTCCATACAGGTGCCTCTCCCAATGCTCAACCATGTAGTAGAGGCTGGCTCTTGCATGAGAGCCCACTTCTCCACTTTTTCCTTGCCTCTCTTTCCTCCACATATGCAAAAATGCCATGTAAAGCACACTATTGTACTTACTTTTACTTGCTCCTACAGGTGCTTAAGCTTGCCACATAGGCATAAAGTCTGATGTGGCAAGTTAATCAAGAAGAGAGAGACTAGTTTGGTGACCCAAGGAAGAAACGGTGCTAAGCGCGTGTACCTAGGTGAAAAGACAATTTTGAGTCTATAGCTAATTAAATGAAGCAAACTTAGCAACACCATTTCATTGGAAGAGGTCACTCCTTGGCAAATGCAATAAATACTAGTACTCCCTGTGTCCCATAATATAAGAACGTTTTTGGCACTACACTAGTGTCAAAAACATTCTTATATTATGGGACGGAGGGAGTACGAAGAAAGAGATAGAGAGGAGTAAAAAAATACACTTATAGCCAACCTTATAGCCAACCTTGTTGTAGTATGAGTGACTAAGTGATGACTATGTATGACATGCCAACATCAGATAGCCTAACGCACCGTGTTAAATCTCCAAGGGCGCGACCGCGCGAGCGACGCGACGGTCGTGGTAGGCGCGACCATGATACGGGCTGCTGGCAGCCCTTGGATCTGAGATCAAACGGTCGCATGCTAAGTTGCTGAAAATTTGCAGAATAACCCTCCAGGATAGGATATTCACCCATAGGTCTAGAATCACGCCATGCAACCGTTCGATCTCAGATCCAAGGGCTCTCGGAAGCCCGTATCATGGGAGAATGGAAAGCCACTACCCTGCCGTTCGCACGCTGGCAGTTCGCTCCTACTCGTCCCCGCACGTCCTTCAATACTACGGCGGTTCGCTCCTAGTCGTCCCGTCCATTCACATTACGGCAGTTCCACTAATCCTAACCCTCCTCCCAAATCCATGGCGTCCCAAATCTCCACGATCGGCGGTGAGTACAAGGTTAGAACCATCACCGGCGATGAGTTCGACGTCATCTACACCCGTTCTTCCGCGACGGTGAAAGGATGCCTTTCTCGCTTCAGACGCATGTTCGAAAACTCAGATGATGAGTGGGTCGCTGGGCTAGATGTTGAGTACACCACAGTCCTGGGACCAGAGAAGGATCTAAAGGACGAAGAGAGGAAGAAGCCCGCCGTGATCCAGGTTTGCGTACATAACGTTTGCTTGGTCTACCACATATGCCATGCCGACGTTGAGTGCCAGGATTTTAAGAACTTCCTCAAGGACAAACAGTGAAATTCGTTACTATAAACTTTAAGAACGACAGGGATGTCCTGCGTCGGATAGGTCTCGTTGTAGGCAACCCTTTCGACCTCCAGAAGAATCGGCTGGTGTCCTCTCGTCAGCCTTCAATGCTGACCCTGGCAGGAGCCATGGTTCATCCTTCGTACGGTAAACTGGAGAAACCTCCATACACGTTTCATCGTCATGCATGGCAGCGGAATGTACTAGATATAGACCACATCCACTACGCTGCAATGGATGGCTACCTTTGCTTCAATATCTACAAGGGTTGGATGAAGAGCAACAGCCAAGTGTGCGGTTCAAGCAAAGAAGTATCGGCCAAGAGGAAGAGGGACAAGGACGAAGTCGAGGACGTGGACGAGGACTCCGAGTAAGGTGGCAGTGTCGTTGCTCATGGTGGTTCTAATGCAGTGTCTACCGGAATAGTTGCAAAGTTTAATTTCAGGTGTGCTTAATTTAATTTGAGGGGTGTGTTGTGCTGAGCCCCCAGCAGAACTATGTTATGTTTCTTCTCGTTACTTTAACTCTTCAGTACGTACATACTAGTATTTCTTACATTTCATCTTTTAGTTGGTATAGTACTACCACTCGTTTCTTCACATTATATACGTACAATATATATGGCCAACATCATATAGCCAGCAGTTTAGTTGTCAAAGAATTTCAGGGTGCTTAGTTTTGTCAAAGAATTCCAGGATGCTTAGAGGGTGCTTGGATCCAAGGGACTTATTTTAGTCTGACTAAAAATAGTCTCTTTAAGAGGCTAAAGTTCCAAGCACCCCTGACTAAAGAGGGGCTAAAACTAGTCTTGAGACTAAAATTTTTAGTCAGGGGTACCCCTACTAAAATGTGGATTAGTCCTCTCTCTACTCATTTAACTCCTCTCCTTTAACACAGGCGAGTTCTGGATTGGAGGGTTTGGAGGATAATAAATGCTCATTAACTTGATTTTAGCCTTTTTAGTATTTGGATCCAAGCATGGGTGAGGCTAGCATGTTTTAGTCCCACTACTTTTAGTCATGGGACTAAAACGTATCCAAGCACCCTCTTAGTTTTATTTGAGGGGTGGGTTGTGCTGGACACCATTATTGTGACTAGCCTTTTTAATAGTACTATATGCATAATTTGGCGACGAGCGCTCTCTATATGTACCACCTTTTTTTAATTTCAAGTTTTGCTCCATGGCGCAATCCATCGATACTACTGCTGTACAAAAGTATACATTTTTTAAAAGGCTAGAGGGCGGGGCAGTCTAGCTTGGTCGGTTTCACGAGAGGCGAGGGCCTTTGTGATTTGACGGCTCATTACTGCTGGAAGGCGGGGCCTTGTGATTTGACTGCTCGTATAAATGCGCCGACGACCTGATCGAGGAGGAGCAAAGAACCGTGCGGTATACTCATGTTTTCCACTGGAGTAGTACTGCGACGGAGGAGCACGAAACACGGCAGCCCAGTGCCATATGGCGATAAAAAATGATCTAATTTGCTAGTCATCTCATTGTTAGCATTGTTCTATTCATTCCCTCAAAAAAACATTGTTCTATTCATGCCTCGCAGAGAACGTGACACGTGCGGCGAAACACCCGAAGCAAAAGATGAAACACAGGAGCAAAAGAAGAAGGAAGATTATCACCGCAAATGATCTAATTCACCGCGGAGTCGTAACTGCTTCTTCATCTCCTCCACGACCTCCATCTCCTTGCGCGTCTCCTCCGCCATCTTCTTCATTCTGTCCATGACGCGGGATTTCTCGACGCGAGCCTTCATCATCTGTTCCACGGCCGCATTACGTACCTTGACAGCAGCCGGGTGCTCGATGCGGAGCTTCGCCAACTCCTCCTTCTGTTCCATGACGAGGGCCTGCAGCATCTTCATCGAGGAACTACTATTCTCATGCAGCTTCTTCCAGCCGGCGTTCTTCTCCTTCAACAGGTCGATCTCGTGGCAGAGCTTCGCCTTGTCCTCCTGAAGTCGCAGGATTTCGCCGGTCGCCTTCTTCTCCGAGGCAATGCTCTTCTTCAGCAGCATCACCAAGCCGGCGGTCAACTCCCCCTGCTGATTGAGCTCAGCGGGCATGTCGTCGAGGCTCTCCTTCAGCAACTCCATCAAGCCTTGGATGAACTCCTTCTGCTTATTGAGGTGCTTATTGAGCTGATCGGGCATGCCGTCGAGGGATAACGACTCCAGCTCCGCCGGCTCGGCATGTTCGCCTCCGCGGCTAGGGCGCTCCTGGGAGCCATCGCCTGCCCGTGAGAGATCTTTCGAGGTCTCTGCGTGGCGGCGAGCCCTCTCTTTTTTTCCGCAGCCTTGGTTGCCGCTCCCTTGTTACGAGTAGTTCTCGACCTAGAGCTCTGCTCACCGGCCATGGCAACGACGGACGAAGAAGAAGCACTTATGAGGAGGAAAGGTAGAGTAATTTTCGGTTAGGTAGTTCCCCTTTTTATAACCTAAGTACTAGCACTAGTACTAATACCTGCATAGTGGGAACACGTTCAGGTTTGGTACGTACTAGTAGGTGTGAGCAGGCTTTCGAATGTGATGGGAACAAGGTAAAGATTAATTGATGGTTTTGGTTTCGAGGCCCGAAACGGCTCCCGATGAGTTTAGTGGAACATAAATTTCAAGTACTACACTACTCAAATGCATAAATATTATATTACTGTCAAAAATTGGCACAAAATATGAAGGAGACCAATGGAAGTACTACTAGCAACCCACGATTTAACTACTCACATGCGCGCAGTGGAGTAATAATGTCTTCCTTCCGCCCTCATGTCCACTCAATTTGCATGCGCTGTATTAATTGACCATCAATGAAGTGAACGACTTTGCACGCGTCAAATTATCACATGGGGTGGATCTTGGTTCAAAATTGTGTCTGCCCGTGTACCCGCATGTGCGTGCAAGGGAATGAGTGTGTGCGTGGCGTGCGTGCACATCTTTGCTTCATGCATGTACCGCCAGTATGGCTCAGGGAGGATGAGTACATTCTTCTGGAACCAGCAGCACGTCACTATGATTGCGACAACGCCTCCACATGTGCCACGTGGCTTCATGAACTGTAAGAGAGACACTGTGTAGCGTGCCATTGGTATTCTAATTTACGTGTTTTGCACATACTCGAAGTACTAGTAAGGTACACGTGCATTGCACGCATCAGATTTTGCAACCAAATTATGAATAAATACCACACTATAGCATGTAATCTCTGACTCATATATGCCTGATGTAGCCCTTCGTTTAATTCTTATAGTTCATCTCATTCAAAATCAATTAGTTTTTATAAAAAAGCTAAGAACGCGGGAATAGGAAAAACATGGGATTATAGTGGAATGTCGTCTTGAATCCTACAGGATTGTACGAGTGTTTGATTGTGCATAGAAAAAACGCAGAATTCTTTCAAAGAGGTTTGAGTGGATGGGATGTTTCCTATGAAATCTAGTGCAAATGAATCATATGGAAAAATTCCTATGGTTTACAATCCTACGAATCAAACAACCAAGATAGGAAAAATTCCTAATGATTAGAATCCTCCAAAATTCCTTTGAGAATCCTTTGAATCAAAGAAGCCCTTAATCTATTTTATGATTCATGGAATTGTGCGTTGTAAAGCATAAAGTAAAAACAAATAATGGCAATTCAACTAGAAAAAAAGTTTGGGCAGTTATGATACGGAAGATTCTAGAACAAAAGAGAACCACTGTTGTTTTGAGGTTTGTGCATTATGCTTAAGTTCAACCATGGAGTCTGCTAGATTGTACATGTGGCAAAATCCGGTGGGGGGCTAGAAGATGGTGCGAGGGGCCGAGTGGAGGGAGACTATGAAGGAATGCACAAGTGCGAGATCGATATTTAGAGAGAGGGGGCGAACACGTGCGCTGTTGCGCGCAGTGGCGGAGCCATGAAAAATAAATGAGCTAGGGGGCCAAGCATTGCTAATCCTTTACGAGGAGGGTCAATTCATGAACTTAAACCATTTTTAGCAGCAATTGTCTAATGATCACATTCTTATTAGCCTCGATATATAGTGATGTTAGGGGGGAGGGGGCAGGGCCCTTACTGCCCCCTGTCTTCGCCATTGTGCACGCGTCTGAGAGATGAAGCGGAAGGCATGGATGATGAGAGGGGGACGTTGGATATATAATTAATGTGGGTGTATTAGCTATATATGTTAATCCTATATAGAGAGGTATAGATTGATCGATGTGGACGTGGGAAAGAGGGTGAGACCTCACTGGATATATCGATTGATCGGTTTGTGTGGAAAACTATGAAAGACCTAGCTATATACACACATACATAGAGGAACATCGATCGTTGCGCATGCACGCGTGAGAGATAAAGAATGCCCGATATGATGGAGAGGGGGATGTGTGTGGGTGTGTGCCTTCATGGGAGACCGACCTGAAGAAAAAGATTGCATGCGTGCGATGGATAATGCCGACTGGTAGTGTGTGTGCATGCATGCACGAGAGAAAGTTAGTGGTACAATTATAAAGAGAAGACTACTGTGTGGGTGTAAAAGAATAGGTGAGGTCATAATCAATGTAAAGTTGAATTCAAATATTTGAATAAGAGATCCTGATGTTTGAAACCCATGCATGCATGAATATAACGGAGATCTGCGCGGTGTGGTTTGGAAACGAGCATGTTGTAATGTATACACATTGAACAAGGTCAGACTGATTTGAATTTGAGATACCGATGGCAGACATCATTTGGCCACGTCGCATCCGTGCATGGACACACTATTCTAATTGGAGATGATGGGCGGCTTTCGCATCACATATCTATATCTATACCCTATATATATTATTTATATTTTTTATATTGTGTGCGGGTAACTTTAACTTTGAAAGATGGTCGTTGGATGAGGCGAATCCGATGGTCCAAAGATGGCAAATTTGAGCACTACTGGCCGTTGGATATCATCTAGATTCCACCAGATTTCGCCACATGTATAATCTAGAAGACTCCATGGTTGAACTTAAGCATAATGCACAAACATCAAAACACAAGCACTTCTTATTTGTTCTAGAATCTTCCGTATCAGAATTGCCCAAATGTTTTTCTACATGATTTGCCATTATTTGTTTTTACTTTATGTCTTACGACGCACAATTCCATGAATCTTAAAATAGATTAGCTTTCTTATAAAAACTAGATGATTTTGAATGAAATGAACTATAAGAATTAAACGAACATCTACATCATGCATATATGACTCAAAGCTTGCATGCTATAATGTGGTATTTATTCATAATTTGGTTGCCAAATCTCATGCGTGCAATGCACGTGTACCTTACTCTAGTCTAAATGGTGTTTGTGTGTGTGTTGTGCGTGTTGAGGTGCAAATTGTCTTTTTTTGGGTACACGTTAAGCTTGTTCTTCCGAAATTTCAAGCCGCGCCTTGTTATGCCGAAAATTCAAGCTAGCGTCTCTGTCCATCGTGCTGCGAAACTCCCGCCTCTTCAACCCGCGCCTTGTTAGCCCGAAATATTTAAGATATATCTTTGTCTCGTTGTGCTCCGACAACTCCCTCCATCTCAACCCGCGCCTTGCTATTCCAAAATTACAACGCGCGCGAAAACTCCCACCTCCTGTGAAATCCCGACACGCGAAATGCCCGTGGTACCCCTGAACCGAAAGAACCGCCTCAAATCGGTGGGGGTACTTTCGTAACTTACCCCACATTTCGGACAAGCGCGTCTCTAAGCCATGGTTCCCCACTGCCATCCCATCCGCCCACCCATTCGTACACCGAGGCCGCGAAAACCCGCGACGAAACCCCACACCCTGCTCCGTCCGCCACCCAGCCGGAGCCTCTTCCCCGACGACGTCGTCCACAGCAACACCTCGACGTCCCTCATCCACCGTACCGGATGAGGATCCGTCGTCGATCTCATCGTCCCGCCGGTTCAGCCACCCCGTCCTCCACCTCCAAGGAGCTGCCCCGACGTTCCCCTCGTCTTTCGCGCCACCTCCATTCCCACACCGCCGTCTTCACCTGCACCACCGGAAGAGCATCATCATCACCATTTCCTCGGATGAAGCTGCGGCCTAATCAGCGCCACCAAAGAGGTTGTACACTAATCGCCGCATTTTCTTCTTGATTTGATCTCACGGTGCTGCCGGCGCTTGGTCCCGAGCCGACACGGCGCGGCTCCATCCACGGCGCCGTCACTGGCCACTTCCTCCACGGCGTCGCTCCCTCGGCGGCGATGTCCACATCAGTAGGAGCTGCTGTTGCTTTAGCTCTCGCTCGCGCTGCTGCTCTACTCTTGCTCTCGGTCCCCTGCCTAGTCTGCTCTTGCTATTGCTCTTGCTCGTGTTGCTGCTCTCGCTCTTTGATCTTGCTTGCGATGCTGCTCTGATTTAGCTACACTTCACTCGACTGAATCGAATTTTGGGTCAGTCGATTTTCAGGGGGGGCTCACTGGGGTGAAGGAAGAACCAGCCGCAGCGGGGAGGGGGGATCGCCGGAGAGGTACCCCACTATATATCTTAGGGTTTAGGATGGGGGCGGTGGTCGCCAGCGGTGGCGGGGCTTTGGCCTGGCGGTGGTGTGGGGATAGCCGGAGAAAAAGCTTGGCACGGGGGCCTAGAGGGATGGCCGGGGCGGCGGCGGACCGGCGGTGGGGAGTGTTTTCGGGGCGGGCGGGGCGGCGCACCGCCGGCCGCGGGCGGCGGGGGGCTGCTGTTTGGCCGGTGGTGGCTGGCAGCTCAGGGGGGTGGAGGTTGAAGATGAACCGCAGGCCCTTGATTTCGTATCCAACGGCTGCAAAATCGACTGACCAGAGATGAAAAAGTCAGTCGACCGACGTGTAGCCTCACCTTGCTAGTGCGTTCAGTTTCGACAGCAAAATTCAGTTTCGATAGTTAAGTTCAGTTTCGACAGTTAAGTTCAGTTTCGACAGTTAAATTCAGTTTCGACAGTTAAGTTCAGAGATGAGCGGCTGATGTATTTTACATCTAGCACTTTGTGGTTATGTATTTTACGTCATGTATTGGAGATGCTATTAGAATTCCACTCAGGTTAACGTTGTTCGTTGTCTCTCTTGTCCTGCTTCAGCCTCGGCGTCGTACAACTCACCGGAGCTGCTCCAATGACGAAACCCTCCATCACAGCGGAGCAGTACCTCGGGCTCCATCTCCAGACGCCTAAGATCTTCTTCCCCTCCTCCGACAGCCAAGTCAGCCGGAGCATCCTCACCGGCCAACCCAATCACGCTGAGATCGACATGGCTTCGCCAAAGAGGTTGTACACTTGTTGCATCTCTTTTTTACTCTACATGTTATATATATTGTCCACTGAGCACTCGTAGTAACGGGAAATACGATTATTTTATCCTACTATATGACAAGCAGTGAGGTACCAGGCAACTTAGCTATCCGTGATGGACTCTCTTGAACGCCATCATTATTTATCTCTGCGCGTTTGAGCTGTGCATTTGTCGATGGGCCTGGGAGTTGAGCTAGTATGGCAGTGGCCTGGGTCCAAAGTAATAGAAGTAGCACAAAAACATTTTTTTAGTGTAGGATTTTCCTTGCTCAAGCCTGCCTACTAGAATCGCCAGTGCTTGAAAGGAAAAGTGAATGAAAAACATCGGAATTGGAAAGTTTCCTATGGTACTACTTTTCATGAATTTGGTGCAAAGGAATGGAGCAAAGGAAAACTGTAGGATTTGTTCCTTTAGTGTCTCCTTGAAAGAAAAACCGTAGGAATTCTAATTTCCACTTCTCCTCCTTTTCATATTCCTATTCATCAAGCACAAGACTAAGAGATAGTAGCATAATAGCATTATAACCGTACATTTTCTTGTGGTTTGACTTAATCTCACCATGCTTTTTTGCATCCTGTGATCTTCCAATTGTTGTGAATCAAACACCCAGATTGGCAGAAATCCTGTGTTTTTAAATTCTCTGTTTTGCACGTGCATTCCTATCCTATTCCTGTCTATTTCCTATCCCTGCATTGTTAGAATCCTCAAATTCAAACAAGCCCTTACTCAATTACTTCTGTTACAGATATGTGTCAAAGAAAACCTTGTGTGGTTTGTCCTGCTCCTGCGGCGCTGTGTTCCACCCCAGCTCAGCTGCTCCAACGACGGAAGGGTTCACCACAGCAGGGATCCGCTCTCCAGACTGTCTTTCGCCGCCTCAGATCTTCTTCCCCGCCGCCGGCAGCCACGGCAACTGCATTACCATCATCAACTGAGCAGATGACCTTGAGGACTACACGGGTCCGCAAGAGAGGTCGCACTCTTCCGTGTCTGCTTACGTTATGCGTCGCTTAATATGATGACATGCTACATTATCGTCGTGTTCACCTATTAGACTCCGAGTCAGGTCCAAACTAATGCTGAAACTTGAGTTTTTAAATGGTTGTGGGGTACATATTGGGGCAGCAATCAGTACTATCTGTCTACTATCTGGTTAATCTCCGGTGTCTACTATGAGTTTCATGTTGGGTGCAAACAAACATTAAAGGAGCCATTATCTGTATTTTTTAACTAAAGCTATTATCTGCCTGCTATCATTGGTTTTGGGTCTATCCACAGTTTGCTACCATCACTCTGGATTTGTGCATGCACTCCTTACATAATCTCACTATGTTTTATTCCTATGCATGCCAGTTATTGTACACAATGGAACTGATCATGTAGAGCAAAAGAGACGAGCCTTGCGTGGCAATAAAATTTCATGCAGACGTCGTTCCATGGTGGGCGCAAAGGCAGCCCCCCTCCACCCATTTCGGATCGTAATCAAGAGGAAGATAACTGTTCTGAGGGGGATTCAGAAGGAGAAGACCACTCCTATTTACCCCATGAGGTCTTCGCTCTAACTTGGCATGCTGATGTTGGTAATATCATGCATATGGTGCCTTGCATTGCTTACTGTATACATTAAAGATGTCATCTGCTTAGTTTAGACATGCTTTGTGTCAATGCCATCTGTTTAGTTTCTTTATCGTATATGTGAATCATGCAATGCCATCTTGTCTAGCCAGGCATCATATATGTGAATTTTGCAATGCCACCCTGGTTAGCCAGTCATCTTATATGTGAATTATATCATGCCATCATTTTTTATTACGTGTTAAATTTGTCAACAATTTTAGTACATTCAATTACTCTTCCTGTGCATCAGCCATTCGGCACGGTCATGGAAAAATCTGGAGTGGAAACAAGGTCTTCAGAGCAGACAATGCTATCTGACGAAGCGCATGTCTTGCTGGTTACCGATAGCTCCTCAGAGGAGGATTCAGAGACAGATGACCAGTCATATTCCCCCCCCCCGAGGTGCATGCCCTAACTTGGCAGGGTTATGTTGCTCATATCGTGCGTATGGTATCTTGCATTGCTATGTCATTTGCTTAGTTTAGACATGCTTTGTGTGAATGCCACCTGTTTAGTGTCTAATTACCATATATGTGAATTATGCAATGCCATCTTGTTGCAAGACATTATATATGTGAATTATGCAATGTTATCTTGTTGCAAGGCACTATGTATGTGAATTATGCAATGCCATGCTGTTTAGGCAAGCGTCATATATGTGAATTATATCATGCCGTCCTTTTTTTGTATTTCTCATTGCTTTTGTCGACAATGTTTGTATATTCAACTGCTCTTCCTGTGCATCAGCCATTTGAATTGGTGATGGAGAAATCTGGAGTGAAAACAAGGTCTTCAGAGCAGACAATGCTACCTGCTGAAGCAGATATCTTGCTGGTTACAGATAGCTCTTCAGAGGAGGATTCAGAGGCAGATGACCAGTCCTATTATCCCCCTGAGGTGTATGCTCAAACTTGGCAGGGTTATATTACTCATATAATGCATATGTTGTATTGCAATGCTTAGTTTTTACATCATATACACAATATTGAATGCCATCTCCTTAGTTGACACATCATATATGCGATTGCCCTCTGCTCACTTCCTTAGTATATAAATCATATATTTGAATTATGTCATGCCATGATGTTTACATAGACAGCATGTATCTGAATTATGGCATGCCAACCCATTTTCTAAAGACATAATATAGTTATATCATCTCATCCTGTTTACATAGTCATCATATTTTAAATTATGTCATTCTATCCGTGAATTATATCATGCCATCATGTTTCCATCGACGGCATGTTTGTGATTTATGGCATGCCAACCACTTTAATAGACACATCGTATAGTTATATCATGTCATCCTGTTTACATAGTCATCATATTTTGAAGTATGTCATTCTATCCTGTTTAGTTAGCCATCATACATGTGAAATTGTGTCATGCTATCCTGTTTAATTAGCCATCATATATGTGAAATTATGTCCTGCTATTCTGTTTGCTTAGACAACATAAATGTGAATTATTTCATGCCCTGTTTTCTTCCCTACTATCCATTGCACCTGTCTATCTTACAATGTCTGTACATTCAATTACTTTTCTTGTTTATCAGCCATTTCAATTGGAGGGAGTGATGGCAGTATCTGTGGGAGTAAAAACACGGTCTTCAGAAAAGATCGTGCTACCTGTCGATGCAGATAGAACCACGGTTGTACTTGCCCAAGAACCAGCCCCACCACACATAACCCACACTCATGCAGATTGTACCCCTACCCAGTTGGACAGAGAACCAGCTACACCCCTTCTAACCCCAACCCCAGCAGATAGACACCCAGTTCCCGTTGACACAGCACCGTCTCCACCACAGAGCACCCAAACACGAGCAGTTAGTAAGGCAACTGCAGTGCCCAAATCACGAGGACCACCACTCCGAACCCGAAGTCAACGCTTAAAGCAGAAGAAGAATTGTTCTCAGGTCAGGTTCCGTAGCTATGGTTCATACTACTTTGCTCTTGCATCACTGTATTTACTGATACCAACTAATTTCAAATTTGAAGGATGCAATTGAAACTCCAATGGCGCAACAGGTATGTTTTAAACCTGTTTCTTCAACGTGTTTGGCTGTTTGCTGTTGTAACTTGCTCTATGTTGATTTCAGTTTCAATTGAATAAACAGTTATGTTCTCATGCCATGCACATTACAAGTGTTGTTATTGCTGTGTAGTTTCCCACACTTATATTCTGTCTATGCTGCTTTGTCTTAAATAGATATGATTCGAACTGTATCTATCTTGATTTGGCAACATAAACTAGAATGATATAGACCATACAGTGACCATACTACATAGATATATGTTTGTTTCATGCTGTTATCCTGTCCACCTTACTACTGAACTGGTTTACCAAAATGAGTTTCATATACTACATTGTAAACCTGAGATGTGTTTGTTTGTTTCTCTTTTAGAACGCGGATAAAATATTGGAGAAGAGTACCCTGTTATGCAATGGTAAAGGAAGTAATGCAGATAAGGTTCAAGATAGTGAGACATCCATGTTGGTCTCCAAGAAAGCTCATAAAAACTATATTGAAGACACTGAGACAACCCCAAGTCCTGTCTTCATGTAGTGTTCGAGTTATTGGCTACCACTGCTGGCACCAGCTCTTCGAACTCGTTGCCTGAATCAGTTCGGCTTCTTGAGTCTCAACTTCAAGTTGAAAGACATCGATCAGATGTTATGCGATAGGAAGCCGAAGGACTGAGGAAGTCCCTGCAGAATTCAGATGCATACTTTCTGTAGCAACAGCAAGCGCTAGAGGACTTAAGCGCCAAACAAGAGAAAGTTAATAAGCTTGCTAAGCATCTTGCCAGCATTATGGGTACCCAGGATATTGTTTCTTGAGCTCTTCTGAAGTGGTTTCAGATCTGGACTTGTTTTGCTGCGGCTTTTATATGTTGTTGTGTTCCCTATATTTGCACTGGTGGCGAACTTAGATGCCCAGTGGATGTAATATGTGTAATAGCCGTGATAGCCTAGTGTAAGTTGCTTGCTTATTTATTTCCTTGTTGTCTTGTTTCTTTGTTTGCTTGTAGTCAGTGTAGTTCTTTTTCTGCGGTTTGCTAGTGGCTGCAATAACCTATTTTTTAAAACTAGGCCACAATAACCATGGGCTAATATTTACTGTAGTGGCACTGGGCCTCCTACGAGCCGTAGAAACAGTGGGCCTTCTACGGGCCGTATAAATAGTGGGCCTTCTATGGGCCATAGAAACAGTGGGCCTTCTACGGGCTGTAGAAACAGTGGGCCTTCTACGGGCCGTAGAAACAGTGGGCCTTCTACGGGCTGTAGAAACAATGGGCCTTCTACGGGCCGTAGAAACAATGGGCCTTCTACGGGTCGTATCATCAATGGGCCTTATACGGGTCGTATGATCGATTGGCCAAACATGGGCCAAACAGACTGCATTCTGGCTGTAAACGGGCCAGAGTTGGAATCGTCCGTTCATGGGCCGACCATAACGGGCCATCGTTAATAGGTCGTATTTGATGACGCTATGAAAATGGCCCAACGTATTAACGGACCACAAACGGGCTGACTGTAACCACGGGCTGAATTTGGCCCACAAGCAGAAAATGACAGTAACGGGTCGTAAGTAAAAGAATGCTGGAAAATAGCCCAAGAATAAATGGTCTCTGAGAAGGCCGAAAGATAACATGGGCTGGAAACGGCCCAATGGAATAATAGGCCGTTAATGGGTATAAAGTGATACACTGTTCTTTACGGGCCAGTTTCACAATGGGCCGTTAATGGGTGTAAAGTGATACACTGTTCATTACGGGCCAGTTTCACCACGGGCCGTTAATAGGCCAAGAGTTACATAGGGCCTCATATGGGCCGAAGGACGTCATGGGCCATACATGGGCCAGAAGTGAAAACGGGCTAGAATCATATTGGATGGCCCAGATGACGCTACTGGGCCTAATTCGAATAGGGCGTAACGGGCCTTGGGTTAGCGGGCTGTAAATGGGCTATATGCAAACAGGCCGTTAACAGGCTTTCCATGGGCCGACCCGCCACCTTTTGACCAAGTCAAACTGGCCGGCCTTTTCACAGGAATGGGCCTCTGTTTGGCCGTGCCACGTGTCGACGTATCATAGGCGCCTTCTGTCCAATGAGTGGATGACACCTATCCCAGCGATGAGCCGACACATGTTTCCTCCAGCCAATGATGATTTTACACGTGGAAAATCCCCATTGGCCGGGGCTGTTAACGGGTTATCGGATGCAAAACCCGACCCGATAGCTTAACGGTGTTCCATTACGGTGGATGCCACGTGTCGGTCACCCTTGATGAAAGCACTTCTGTGACGCGTGATTTATCGTCATGGAAGTGGACACTTCCATGATGATAATTTTGGTAATGTCATGGAACACTTCTACGACAGCACAGGTATGACTATCTTGATTCTATCATAAATTTGTCATGGCTGTAAATGCATGATAGAAAACGGGGCCTACTGTGACAAACACGTATCATCACGGAAGTGTATTTTTTTGTAGTGCGAGGACACTGGTCGGATGTGATCCGAGCTGTGTTCGGATTCTGGCTGAGTAGACTTATTGGCTTTCGGGTCCATGCGAGGCCCAAGTTTTGAGCCCTCGACAGATGCCTATATAAAGTGGGAGTGCGGCACACTCATGCGATTGATCGCTTCGGCGCTGTCACTAGGGTTTGTATGTGTTGCGAATAGACACCTCCAGTCGTCGCCGGTTGAGTGATCAGACCTAGCAGTCCGCTGCACGACATTCCTCCTGCACGCGCGGATACCGTTAGAGGTGGTGCACTTGTGCCGCTCCGGCGAATCTGTGTGTGGGAACCGACGACCGGCTGTTCGAGGGAGGTCGGACGAGGAGGAGACGATCCACACAGACGCGCTGCCCCAACTCTTCTTCCGCTGCACGGCACTACGCCTCTAGTGGTAACGATCCGTGATCCATCTCCCATAGCATGTTCTTGGTTGTTCTGTGCTACCTCTTGAGCATACGTTGGTTTTCCCTTGAAGAGGAAAGGGTGATGCAGCAAAGTAGCGTAAGTATTTCCCTCAATTTTTGAGAACCAAGGTATCAATCCAGTAGGAGACTACACGCAAGTCGCCTAGTACCTGCACAAACAAATAAGAACCTCACAACCAACACGATAGAGGGGTTGTCAATCCCTTCACGGTCACTTACGAGAGTGAGATCTGATAGAGATAATAAGATAAATATTTTTGGTATTTTTATGATATAGATTGAAAGTAAAGATTGCAAAGTAAAATAGATGGGAAACTTATATGATAGAAGATAGACCCAGGGGCCATAGGTTTCACTAGTGGCTTCTCTCGAGATAGCATAAGTATTACGGTGGATGTACAAATAATGTTGACCAATTGATAGAAAAGTGCATAATTATGAGAATATCTAGGCATGATCATGTATATAGGCATCACGTCCGCGACAAGTAGACCGAAATGATTCTGCATCTACTACTATTACTCCACACATCGACCGCTATCCAGCATGCATCTAGAGTATTAAGTTCATAAGAATAGAGTAACACGTTAGGCAAGATGACATGATGTAGAGGGATAAACTCAACAATATGATATAAACCGCATCTTTTTATCCTCGATGGCAACAATACAATACGTGCCTTCCTGCCCCTGCTGTCACTGGGAAAGGACACCGCAAGATTGAACCCAAAGCTAAGCACTTCTCCCATTGCAAGGAAGATTAATCTAGTAGGCCAAACCAAACTGATAATTCGAAGAGACTTGCAAAGATATCAACTCATGCATATAAGAATTCAGAGAAGAATCAAATATTGTTCATAGATAATCTTAATCATAAACCCACAATTCATCGGATCTCGGCAAACACACCGCAAAAAGAATTACATCGAATAGATCTCCAAGAACATCGAGGAGAACTTTGCATTGAGATCCAAAGAGAGAGAGAAGAAGCCATCTAGCTAATAACTATGGACCCGAAGGTCTGTGGTAAACTACTCACACATCATCGGAGAGGCTATGGTGTTGATGTAGAAGCCCTCCGTGATCGAATCCCCCTCCGGTAGATCGCCGAAAAAGGTCCCCAGATGGGATCTCATGGGTACAGAAGGTTGCGGCGGTGGAAAAGTGGTTTTGTGGCTCCCCTGGATGTTTTCAGGGTATAAGAGTATATATAGGCAAAAGAAGTAGGTCGGTGGAGCTGCGAGGGGCCCATGAGGGTGGGGGGGCGCCGCCCTACCTCGTGGCCGCCTTGCTGCTTCCTTGATGTCCACTCCAAGTCTCTTGGATTGCGGTTGTTCCAAAAAAGATCCTCGCGAAGGTTTCATTCCGTTTGGATTCCGTTTGATGTTCCTTTTCTGCGAAACACTGAAATAGGCAAAAAAACAACAATTTGCATTGGGCCTTCAGTTAATAGGTTAGTCCCAAAAATAATATAAAAGTGCATAATAAAGCCCATTAAACATCCAAATAGATAATATAATAGCATGGAACAATCAAAATTTATAGATACGTTGGAGACGTATCAAGCATCCGCAAGCTTAATTCCTACTCGTCCTCGAGTAGGTAAATGATAAAAATAGAATTTTTGATGTGGAATGCTACCTAACATAATTTTCAATGTATTTCTTTTTATTGCGGCTTGAATGTTTAGATCCAAAAGATTCTAGACAGAAGTTTAATATTGACATAAAAATAATAATTCAAGCATGCTAACCAAGCAATTATGTCTTATCAAAATAACATAGCCAAGGAAAGCTTATCCCTACAAAATCATATAGTTTGGCCATGCTTCATTTTCGTCACACAAAATGCTCCCATCATGCACAACCCCGATGACAAGCCAAGCAATTGTTTCATACTTTAGCATTTTCAAACTTTTTCAACTTTCATGCAATATATGAGCGCGGGCCATGGACATAGCACTATGGGTGGAATAGAATATGATGATGGAGGTTGTGTGAGAAGACAAAAAGGGAGAAAGTCTCACATTGATGCGGCTAATCAATGGGCTATGGAGATGCCCATCAATTGATGTCAATGCAAGGAGTAGGGATTGTCATGCAACGGATGCACTAGAGCTATAAATGTATGAAAGCTCAACAAAAGAAACTAAGTGGGTGTGCATCCAACTTGCTTGCTCACGAAGACCTAGGGCATTTTGAGGAAGCCCATTATTGGAATATACAAGCCAAGTTCTATAATGAAAAATTCCCACTAGTATATGAAAGTGACAACATAAGAGACTCTCTAGCATGAAGATCATGGTGCTACTTTGAAGCACAAGTGTGGAAAAAGGGTAGTAACATTGCCCCTTCTCTCTTTTTCTCTCGTTTTTTTCTTTGGGCCTTTTTTCCATTTTTTATGGCCTTTCTCTTTTTTGAAGAACTTTCCTCACATGGGACAATGCTCTAATAATGAAAATTATCACACTTTTATTAACTTACAACTCAAGAATTACAACTCGATACTTAGAACAAAATATGACTATGTGAATGCCTTCGGCGGTGTACCGGGATATGCTATGAATCAAGAGTGACATGTATGAAAGAATTATAAAGGTGGCTTTGCCACAAATACGATGTCAACTACAAGATCATGCAAGGCAATATGACAATGATGGAGCGGGTCATAATAAACGGAACGGTGGAAAGTTGCATGGCAATATATCTCGAAATGGCTATGGAAATGCCATAATAGGTAGGTATGGTGGCTGTTTTGAGGAAGATATAAGGAGGCTTATGTGTGATAGAGCGTATCATATCACGGGGTTTGGCTACACCGGCGAAGTTTGCACCAACTCTCGAGGTGAGAAAGGGCAATGCACGGTACCGAAGAGGCTAGCAATGATGGAAGGGTGAGAGTGCGTATAATCCATGGACTCAACATTAGTCATAAAGAACTCACATAATTATTGCAAGAATCTACAAGTCATCAAAACCAAGTACTACGCACATGCTCCTAGGGGGATAGATTGGTAGGAAAAGACCATCGCTCGTTCCCGACTGCCACTCATAAGGAAAGCAATCAAAGAACACCTCATGCTTCAAATTTGTCACACAACTTTACCATACGTGCTTGCCACGGGACTTGCCAACTTCAACATAAGTATTTCTCAATTGCAAAATTACTCAACTAGCACAACTTTAATATTACCATCTTTACATCTCAAAACAACTAGTAAGAATCAAGCTTCTCATAACATTTAATGCACTCTATATGAAAGTTTTTATTATACCCATCTTGGATGCCTATCATATTAGGACTAATTTCATAACCAAAGCAAATTACCATGCTGTTCTAAAAAGACTCTCAAAATAATATAAGTGAAGCATGAGAGATCAATAATTTCTATAAAATAAAACCACCACCGTGCTCTAAAAAGATATAAGTGAAGCACTAGAGCAAAATTATCTAGCTCAAAAGATATAAGTGAAGCACATAGAGTATTCTAATAAATTCCGATTCATGCATGTCTCTCCAAAAAGGTGTGTACAGAAAGGATGATTGTGGTAAACTAAAAAGCAAAGACTCAAATCATACAAGACGCTCCAAGCAAAACATGTATCATGTGGTGAATAAAAATATAGCCTCAAGTAAAGTTACCGATAGATGAAGACGAAAGAGGGGATGCCTTCCGGGGCATCCCCAAGATTAGGCTTTTGGTTGTCCTTGAATTTTACCTTGGGGTGCCTTGGGCACCCCCAATCTTAGGCTCTTGCCACCCTTGTTCCGAAATCCATCAAATCTTTACCCAAAAACTTGAAAACTTCACAACACAAAACTCAACAGAAAATCTCATGAGCCTCGTTAGTATAAGAAAACAAATCACCACCTTAAGGTACTGTAATAAACTCATTCTTTATTTATATTGGTGTTAAACCTACTGTATTCCAACTT